>NW_020955581.1:1208646-1241968 GCF_003031625.1 Empidonax traillii
GAGAATTTAAGGAAGCTCATATAGTCTATTTTCCATTTTCTAAAAACTTAGTATTTGCTTATTATGTTTCCCAAGCACACTTGAGTGATACGCATTTGCAAACCAGCAAGAACTTTCCTGCTGTACTCGATTTAATCATGACTCAGTCTTTACTTTTGCATCCGAATTAGGCTTATGTGAAGCATTTTTATGGAATGCTGCAAAGTTCTGACAATGTAGTGGAAAACCTTTTATGGATCCTTCAGATCTATAAAGCCGTTTGTTTTGTTTTGTTCTCAGATTGCAGTTTACGTTATTTCTATTTATTTCTGGGTTTTGGCAGTAAGGATTTTAACACGGTGGGAGGATTGGTCTGGATGCATTTTCAGAGCTAGTTCATCATTACTGCTGACCTGCTACTAGCACACTGCTAGAATGAAGGTTTATTGAATAAAGTATCTGGAGTTACTCTTTGTGCCTGATATTCTGAACCTGCCCCAGAAAATTTCGTGCTGCTTGTTATGTATTTTGGAAGCCAATATCTAATTTAGGCCACACCTGTCCTCTTGAAAGTGGGAGCGAGTTCCACTCTTTGGTTTGGATATGAACCCCAAAACATCTGAATGAGGCAGTGAGATAAGGACACCATATTCCTCATCCTTTCTACTTACACGCTGGTGTCCTTGTGTCCACATATATGAGAAGTGACTCTGCTGCTCTCCAGCACTTTCTCAGCCTGGATGGTTGGTGAGGGTGCACCAGCCCTGTGGAAAAGGTGGCACAGGAGTCCTAGCTGGAAGGTTTTGTCTGTAGTTAGGGGGCAGACAGAGGGAAGGAGCAGGAGCCTATCTTGGATGTCTGGAGATCATCCCTAGAGAAATCACCGTTCTGTTAGCTATTCAGACAGGATATGCTGGTGAGCTAATATTACTTCTCTGCTATAGACACACAGGGATATAATTATTTGAAAAGGTGTCTCAAAAATTTCCAGAATCACAGCAAGATGGGTATGAGATTAGCAAGCAGGACACCTTGAGAGGTCCACATAAGCCCTGAGTAGAAAAAGATAATACTGTGGATGATAAAAGTGAGTTTGTCTGGATAAGATGAAATGTTCAGTGAGAAAATACATGACAGGGGAGAGAGAGAGAGAACTTTTTTTCTGTAACAGGGCCAGACAGTAGTAGAGGTAGATTCATTTATCACTAATTGACAAGTAGGCTACATGTTTACAAACGGAGGAGAGATAGTGACATGCAAGGGACAGATAATTTCTTGTCCTTGTCTTTTTTTGAGATAGAATTGTGAGTAAAGGAAGTATGATAAATATTTTAAAACTTTATTTCATTTAAACATTGAAAATATTTGGTTTAGTGATTTGTATAGAAACATAGAATCATTTATGTTGGAAAATACTGTGAAGATCATCCAGTCCAACCTTTAATCTTTGACCCTGAGATTAGTTCAGTTGGTTAGAGAATGGTGCTAATACCACCAAGGTCGTGGGTTCAACCCCCATATGGGCCATTTATTTAAGAGTTAGTCTCCATAATCCTTGTGGTTCTCTTCCAACTCAGAATATTCTATGAAATTCAGTGAAACCTAGCACTGCCAAGTCCAGCAAACAGTGTCCCTCCCATTCAGTCAGCCAATGTTTGTTTAGGAGAACAAGGGTGCTCTGCTGCTTATTTTCCTTTGTTTCTTCTTCCCACAATTTACTAGCTTAAAGCCAATATAATTACAATTAGATTCTTTTGTCTGTCTTTGTTTTTTGACTGTCTTTTACCATATTCTTGTCCTCATTCTCATTCTGAGTCCTAGATCCTAAGCCCAAAGCATCTCCAGAGAGGTCTTCTGTCTTTCAGATGTCTTTTCTTAGTTTGTCTTCTCTCAATTAGTCTACAGCATACATTAAGGAGATGCTTACTTCATTTCACTGTCAATGTTATGTGAAACCTTCACTGGGATTTTTGAGGAAGCAGATGTGAGTCGTATTCCAAGCAGTAATGCCTTGTATGGATTGTAGGATTGACTGAGAGGAAAGGGTGAAACTGGGAGATTGGAAAGCCAAAAAGACAAACTTTCTGGTGATTTCAAATCTATTATGTGTATGTCTACTTTAAGTCTCTGTC
This sequence comes from Empidonax traillii, assembly GCF_003031625.1. Taxonomy (NCBI): domain Eukaryota; kingdom Metazoa; phylum Chordata; class Aves; order Passeriformes; family Tyrannidae; genus Empidonax; species Empidonax traillii. The sequence goes on from NW_020955581.1 coordinate 1,210,758, forward strand.
TTAGTTACAGGGGCTGGGACCAGTTTATCACTATGTGGGTATAACCAAAACTGTGTATTCTACACCCTCTATGTCATTTTGATGGACAGTTAATAAATGGATTGTTTGCAACAGCTGCCCAGGGCACACCTGACACCTCAGGCTACAGCTGGGTGTTAAAGAAATCTCTCTTGAGCTGGGTTCATTTCTCCTGTTGGTTTACTGTTAAACCTGCACAACCTCCTATCTATGCAAGATGTGTAAGGGGCAGTAGTGGGCTCTGAACAACTCTTTGGCATTCAGTATTTCCAGAATGGCCAGAGAAGAGGCTGGAGTGGCCAAGCCTGTGGCTAATGGGTGACTGTGAAGTCTGGAGCCTGTCTATACCTGCAGTTTGGACCATGGCAATACCCCACAAGGAGCAAATTTCCCAGGGACCACTGGCACTGAAATCACTGTGGAAAATTTGCTTGTGTTGTCCTACAAATCTAGAATGAAATCACAGCTAAAAATGATATTTAGAACATTCTCAGTAGAGAAAGCTGAGCAGTTTACAGGGTCCATGTCTCTATGAGTATATGAGGATAAAATGTTCAGCCTGTATATTACCCAAAACATTTACAAACTGTCCTGTTAATGGGTTATGTGATATTCTACACAACAATTCAAATAAATTCAACTCAGGCAAAAATATGCTGAGCAGGCAGCTTGTTGAAAGCCAGAGAATGCACAAACAGATACAGACATAAGCATACATATGCTACTTTAAATGCTTATAAAAAATAGATTTGTTAAATTCCAAGGACACTTTTGGGAATCCATTCAGGGTAGAACGTACAGAGTTTTTTCATGTTTTTGAACTCAGCTTCTATTTAAATGGATGGGAACTAAACATCCACAATCCTTAAGAAGTTTAAAAAAAATCATTAGTCACTTGGTGTCTCAGTTTCACAGGGAATAATAATTTTCCTTTCTTTCACCTCTCATCTGTCGCAGCTATTTTGAGATGAGGGTTATCTCACATAGAATGGCTTCCATGTGGATTTGCTATAGAAACAACCTAGATCTCTAGGGCTAGAAATATATTCACCAGGCTATACTTCTCCAAATCCTCTATCTTGCCATTTTTTACAAAGGTATGTGCAGCAGTTATGTGCAGCCTTTATCCGGTCATCAGTCTGGTCATTATTTATCTCGGTTAGGAATTTCGTAGTTTCTCGTTTAGCCAAGCTGGTCTTCTGCTCTGTCTACCTATTTACTTGCAAACTGGGATGAATTGCACTTATACATCATGGAGATTGTTCATGGGGATCAGTCAGCTTCCCTGGGCATTTTTGCCTGTAGGAACAGCCTCCCAGAAGGACCAATTTATCAATTCCCTGAACAAGTATAACTCTACTATCCTAAAGTCCAGAGTCTTTATTCACAGATTTCAGAATAATTTAGGTTGGAAGGTGCCTCTGGAATCCCTGGAAGTCATCAGGGTGGGTCCAGCCTAGCTCAGGTTGCTCAGGACCAAGGACAGACGTTCCACACAATTCCTGGGCCATGTCTTCCCATGTTTGGCTACCTTCAGTGGTAAAAATACTTTTGTCTATCTACTCAAAATTTGCCTTGTTTTAACTTGCAACCCTTGACTCTCATTTTATCACTGAGTACCTTCAAGAAGAGTCTGGCTTCATCTTCCCTATACCCTTGCACTAAGTACTCTGCTACTTACCATTCTGAGCTTGCTTCAGGGTCCTCATCGTGGTCGCTGCAGCCCAAGGCTGCCCTTGATTGTCATATCCGCTGCGATAGTTCGGACCTGGCTCCCTGCCAAATTCCCAAATCACAGTGGCAACCCCCTTCCCCCTCCCTTCTTCCCTTAGGGCAAGGAAAAAAAAAAACTATAAAAATGGAAGAACCCAAAATCAAGCTACTTATATAAAAATGTATAGATTTATGTATATTACAGTTATATACAGTTAAGATGCTATGTACACAACAAAGGGAATCCAAACACCCCCCAAAGGGAAAGAGAAAGTGGAAAAAGGGACAAAAGGGGGCAAAAAGGGACACTGAACAGATATATGCAATCAGACTCAAGAACTATACTTATAACTAGCAAAACAAATCTCACCACATCCCTTAGAAAAGCAAGATTGGCAGGCATGGCCAGAACTCTTCAATCCCCACATGGCAGGCCAGTGGTTGCTGAAGTCCTCAGCCTTAGATAAGTGAGACCAACGCAAAGAGCCACTGCTCCTGGACCTCACCGGAAGAGAAGAGAGGGAGGTCTCTCATCTCCAACTTATTTATACTCTGGTTTACATAAAAATCATATGGAATACTGGGTACATGGTCACTTCCTTGGTTACAAGATAGTTACCAGGAAGGCCTAGACCAAAACCATCACATCCTCAAAGAGTTATTCCTTGGTTTTGAGTAGATTATCCAGAAGAATATCTCCCACGTTTGAAAAAATCCTCCTCAAAATATTCTGTAAATATCTCTTTGGCATGGGTAATAAATGGCATAAAAGGTTTGTTTCTTATGTTTAATTAAAAACTGAATTACTAAAGCTTGAGTAAGTTTTGAGCTTGGCCAAAGCAATGAACACCCCAAAAATACCCTATTTATTAGCTTGTGGCACTGGCATGAACAGCATAGATATGACATATAACTTGTCAGAATTTAACTGGAAAGTGAAACTCCAGTTATAACCTGAAAATATTTCCTGTCTGATAGATACAGACATGGAGAATACTAAAGTCTATTTGTATAAAGGATTGAGCATTGTTATTAGAAAGATTTCATTAAAAATTATTGACAGTACAAGTAAAGTACCATGAGTCAATCTTTTTTATGCCATGAGAGTTGATCTCAAACAGGGCAGAAAATCCTACTTGTATGATCACAGTTCTTCAGTCAATCATTTAAAACAATAACCATAATTTTATTTCTGACTACCATTATCATTAGGCAATCATGCAGAATTTAAGATAATGATGAAAACCACCTATTGATTGTTTTAAAAGTGTCACAGACATCCAGCTTGTTGTAGATGATTTGCTGTTTAGCTGGTTAATTAGGATTAGGAAATCAGATAATATGCAAGGCTTTGGCTTTTTGTATAATATGGGAATATGCATCATTGTAGACTTACCTCACTTTCTCAACAGTCCTTAGTGAGACCATGTATGAAGTCTTTCATTGGAAGTTCCACAGGAAAGCAGTGTAGTGAAATATGGCTCCCCGGCAATCTTTCATTAGTTATGTCTATTTTTAATCATTTCCCACTAGAGCACAGTGGGAAATGCAGGACAAAACCATATTTGGATATTTTTAGCCAAGAGATTTACAACCGCTAGGAAAATCCAGATAGTACACAATGTGACCATGTGTTCCTCAACAACACAGGCCGCTTTGGGCCCTTCTGATCTGCATTCAGCTCTTTACACTCATTGCCACAGCTGAGTTTGCGGTTTCAGTCCTTATATTGATACATTTGAAAGTGTAACTCCAGATAATCTAAAATATCATCAAAAGCTTAAGGGTAGAAACATCTTTCCTTCTTTGTTTTCTATGGCATAAGAAGTAGCGTATTGTATATCCTATAGGTACCATTTTTTGCATAAGAATAAGTACTCTGAAAGTTCAAGCAACATGCAACTCAAACCAGTGTCTGAAAATTAGTGTCTATTTCTAGTCTTGTTTTCCTTGTGCCTCAGCTGCACATCTGTAAAGCAGGATTCATAACACCCACTGTCTCAACAGGATGCTGTGAGAATGCAATTAGATGTATTCACAGCTCAGATACTGGAAAGAAAAATACTATAAAGGAAGTCCACGAGGAATTCTCATGTTCAATGCAAAGTCTGATTGGCATGTTACAGCTGATCATCAAATAGCAAAGATCTGAACTATTTTCTCTATGTACCAAGTAACACAGATCTCAGAAAATACAGCGGCAATTAGGCATTAAATTTAATCCCTACTGTAGGCACAGGGAAGACACAGGATTCTACACTGTCTACCAATATATGTGTCGTGGTGTGCATTATGACTATGCAGATTAGCATAGTCCATTTAACCATTTCATTTTTGAAGCCCTAACAATCCAGTAGTCTAGTGTTCATGCCTGTGTATATTGAAATAACAATTTGGTCATTGTACAAAAGTGACTATATGCAGATGAGGTGTTCCTTTGCATTTTTGCAACTTGCATCAAGATTATCCTCATCATTACCTGGCCAAATGTAGCTTAGTCTTCAAAAGACCATATTTACAGCCTGATGATTTTCTAGCTCTAGTAATGTTTGGGTTTGGTTGGATTTTTTTCCTAATCTTTTCTGTTATCAGATATGGATCTTTCATTTATATTTAATTCAATTATTATTGCTCTAGCAAAGATTTTCATAGGGTATTTCCATTCTCAAAATGTTAAAAAATTGCAAAATTATGAATATTGAGATATTACTTACTTTAACCTCTTTTGGAGATTTTCTTTCTGGACAAATATGGTGAATTCCAAGCTACAGAGACTGGAGTGGATATTCTTCCATTTATCAGTAAGGGATTCACAGACACCAACAGGGCGTACATACCTGAATGTATTCTCTTATTTGAAAATGCCCTTGAGAGGTGGGAGAAATGAAATGAAGGAAGCTGGAACTTAGGATCTGTAACAAAGGGGTCAAATGCATCTCTGTTTGGGTATATTTCGTCCTGAAAAGATGTATATATCTTTTCACATTCAGGCCTGTCAGTATTTTCCTGGGTTTATGACTTTGCATCTGCCAAAATCTAAGATGTTTCTTTGCCATTGTCACTGTGCTATTAATGCAGTAATTTATCCATCCAGGTGTCAAGGCATTGGATAATATTTGCTGGTGATCTTGGAAATGTAGAGTAGTATTATTCTTTTTTTCCAAATATTTCAAGCGTGCCCTTTACAAGGTAACAAATGAGTCCCACCTGCCTAAAACTATTGCAGTTAAGCCCCATATCTGTTGGTTGTTTTTTTTTGTTGGTTTTTTTTTTTTTTTTGAGACAAAAAATTAATTATATTAATACATCTTAGTTGTACATTTGTCTTGGGTCTGCATCTGATTTTTTTTTTGGTGGTATTTAAGGCATTCTTTATAGTCTCCCAGAAAAAAAAGTGTGCTTCCCAAATCAGTAATTTTAGCCATCCATGAAAATTGTTTTTGCTTGAAATCTCTCTGAAGGAAAGATCATATCACAGTGTTATTGAAGTAGTTCTTATAAAATTAACTGTTTAATTTGGCTTCTGCTTGACCCTAGCTTAGAATATAATATGATTTAAGAAGAGCCCTGTGTTATTCCTCTCAGATACGAGTTTTGATAATGTTCATCAGTGCTGAGGGAGAATGAAAAATTTGCTCTGACCTCCTTGGCAGTATTCCCCGGTTATGTGCAGCTGGGGAAGCCTGAGGTCTGTGTCTGGAGAGGGAAAAAACATGGCTATGGAGCAAAGAGAGAATTTTGGTCCTTTGATAGGACGTGGTTGCCTGAAGCGGACAGTGTGAGCATCATGGGTAAGGACAGAAAAATGTCAGGCTATACTAAAGCATGGTTTTTTGTCAATGTTCTTACCTTGTTTCCAAGGTGAAAAGCCCATGCATGACTTGTGCCTTGTTATTCTTATGACATGTTTAATTGGAAATGCAAGTTTTGATGAGGACTTGCGATAGCCTTTTACATAGAGACTAATTTCTTGTGAATAAAAGGTGTCCTGAGACACAAGTGTAGTAACGTGCTAGCATGGACACACGCTGTCGCTGGCAGTGAGAGGAAGTGACCCCTTCTCCAGCTTTGGTGTTAGCTGCTTTCCTTTGTTGCTTTTACAGACTTTTACACCAGAACATTTCTTTTTCCACTCTGTTTCAAACAGTGGCACTTTCAGTTCATAAAACTTCTATAAAATTTACTGCATGGAACAATATATAGAGGGGAATAGTCCCTCTGCTGCATATCTTGTGGGAATCTCATCTGAGCACTCACCTGTTACTGTGTCTGTCTTGTAGAAAAGAGGGAACAATTTTTTACATTTTTTTAACTAAAAAAGTAATTTTTCTTTTGAAAGATTTATCTGTGGACTCATTTTAACTGTATTTTAGTTGAACTTTTTGATATATTTTGCTGGACTTAACTAAAGATTCCCAGTACTGATTTCCCAAGTCACCAAAACCTGTCAGATATCAGTGCAATGGTTTATTTTAAAAATGTCTTCTTACTCTCAGTGTAGGAATAATGGAACTGTGGAGGAACATATATTACAAGACTTCAGTAAGTTGATACATTTTGCTTTCATATGAAAACTTGTCATTCTTATAACCCTAAACTGTTTTATTGCCAGTCTGAAATTCCCTGAACATTCCCTTCATCCTTTAGCAGCAGCTGCTGAGCTTCTTCATAAATATTAAGGATTACTTCTCATAGAGACGATTTAATCTGCATCATTCCACAGATGTAAGCCAGTGACTTCATTTACTATTACTTTTTGCTTAGTTTCTCTTTTTTTTTTTTTTACCATCAGAGAAGGAAAGACTTGATTCAGATCTGTTTGCTGACTTTTTATATTGTATATTTGTATTCCATGGTTATGTTCTTGCTATTAGGTGAGACTTTCTCACAGAAGAAACTGAAAAGCAGCCCTCTCTCTGCTGATCCTGCTCTGTTTTGAAGATGCCCGGTATCACAGTGCTGTTGAACAGTGCCCTTGCCTTTGTATCTCAGCCTTACTGATAGAATGTCTCCCCTGAAATGCCAGGGCACTGTTTATCCAGGGTCACAGCAGTAGTATTTTGCCCATGTGTTATTCTTCTGTCTTTGGTCCTATGACTTTGTGCTTACAGAGTTCTTTATTGTGGTTAGGTTGGATTCTCTTGGGTAGTGACTCCCACCAGCCTGAGAAGTGCATCCTTTTCTCCCTATTGCTCCTTTCCTTCACCTCTTGCTTTGCAGATTTTAGTTTCTAGCAGAGAGAAGGTAAGCACAGAGCGAGCATAGCAAGGCCAAAAGCATCATTTAAAAATGGGTTAAATGTTACCCAATGATACATGTGCACAGGAACTTAGCAGACAATGGTTATGCAGTACTTTCATTTAATTAACATATTCCAATCAGTGCTAACAACATCATAAACTGGAACAAGTAACAGTGGAAATTACTGAGGGCAAAAGCATGATGGAAATCATCCTTCATGACATCTTCAGTGTTGCTGCCTGCTGCACTGGAGAGGGCATCCAGGGGAGAACTGTTGCTGCTTTTCCTGTTTGGATACATGTACAGCTTCCTTCCTTCCTCTCCCATTTCCTCTCGTTCTCCTTCTCTCTCTTCCCCCCTTTATCCCACTCTTCATCCTTTCCCTTTATCCCTCCCTTCTCTCCCCTCCGTGCCCCCTGGCCTGTTTTTATTCTACCTGAGAAGTAACTTGCACTTATATAATTGACGTGTGCCACCAGCCATGAAACACCTTAATAAATCTCTGTGCACATGAAACTGTCTTGACATCAGTTGTGCAATGGTGCCATTCACAACAAGGTGCTCCTTAAATGTGGAGCTCCATGATTTTGAAGCCAATCTGATGTGCTTTACAACAGAAAAAGCATGTTCACTTTAGAAACAGCTGTGGGATTTGAAGATATTACATGTCTCTCCCAGACTCCATTTGTTTGTTGCTGAGAGGTACTGGGGAGAGTGAGTATCTGGGAGTGCTGCTCATTATGCGCCCTACGAGTGCATGTACTGAAGTAGATTCACCCTCTATCCCAACATCCTCCTGTGAGTTCTGTAATCTCAAGTCCAAAGGCAGAAATGAGTATGAGGTCTGCTTCTTAGACTGCTCTAATTTAGTTAAAAGAGCTCCTGTGATTCTACCTGTAAACTCTCAAAGTTAGATGTGGCAGTTGCTACATGTCCAGTGTTTGGTCCTCCACAGTGTAGAATAAGGCCCACTAATACCAGGGCTTTCACACAGTCCTGCAAGACTAACTGATTTAGGGAAGCAATACAGAAAATGGAAGCATTGATCCAGAAACTAATTCCATCCTGCTAATAAAAGTAAGTTAGACACAAAGTTATATGTGAAATGCTGCAACTGCTAGGAACATTCTTCTGCTCCTTCCAAAACTTGTTTATACTGTCCAGTGAGAGACTCAGTGTTTTTGAGAGTACTATATTTAAATATCACTACTTAACTTTCTAAAAGAATTGATCTCTTTGGAGGACTTATTTCTGAAAACTAAAAGGATTTTGGTGGAGGTTATCTGCTGTTTTGTGTGTCCTCAACTAAAGCAGTTCTGGACATTAGTACAGAGTGAACCTCAGCCACTGGCAACAAGGCAACATTTAAATAAAGAAGATGCAGAACATCAAGTGAATTGCTTTAAGTATTGACAGAGGGACACAATCCCCTTTCATATCTCTATCTGTTGTGGAAATAACTTTTGTTGGGCCAAACATGAGAGTAGGATAAGGTCTTACATGTTTCATGAAAGCTGGTACTTGACAGATGAGAGAAATCATCCTCGTGACCTGATGGATAGGCTGGAGAGAATCCATGCTTTATACATAAATCTGCAGGCATCAGACTTCATTGGTACTACCATTTGTGTATTTTTTGCTTCATTTTCTGATCTTTTCATCTTCTGCCTCAGCTGCTAAAAGTATATTGTTCACAGTGACAGTGTTAGAAATCCATCACCACCCAACACGAACCTGGTCTTTGTGCAAGTATCCTTTTGAAGCAGGTTGTTGCAGTTTTCCTTGTGTCAGGGAAAATCTGCCCTTTTACTCATACAGGACTGTAGGGTCCTGTTCATTATTCACTTTTGTTGACAAAGACTTGGTTCTCTGGCCCACAACAGCCAAGGACTTGACTTTATAAGAAGTGTATGCTCACTTTTACTCACTTATACTTAACGTGAAACAATCTGGACAAGTGGGAAAATAAAATTGCAGTAAGTTTTCAGCATGGCCTCCATGTTGACTTCTCTCAATAATTCCAAACTCATATCAGATCTCTTCTATGGTGATTCTTTCCCTCAGGAAGAGAATAGACCAGATACACAATTCTGGTCATATGGAAGTTTTCCCTTTTAAACTGTTTAAGAGACCGACATCTCAGTTTGAAACAGGAGCAGGAGCTTACTTTATTTATTGGAAATAACTGTCTTTTTGTAGTCTGAAAAAGGCCTGGTACCTAATTTTGCTGTTGTTGGCTATACTTTTTCAATATGTCTAGTCAGACAACATCCATGAACTGCATTTAATGAAAACATTAACGAATTTTAGAGCAATGAGGGACATCTAGGTTGGATATTGTGGAAATACCTTCTAGTGGAGATATTTAGGCATAGGATTAAGTTACCTAGGAAGGAAAAAGAATCTTTATCACTACAAACTTCCAGACTCTTGATTGACAAATGTCCCCCAAGAGCTATTTAGTTGATCCTGCCTTATACAGACAGATAAGTAATATGAACTTTAAAGTCCTTTTCAGCTCTATTTCCTATGATTGCCAAGGAAAAACAGCATATATGAATTAGGAACCAGGAACACTCATGCCTCATTCCAGATTCTGTAACGCTCTTAATAACATCTTCTTGGATCCTCAAGGTGCTCTGCAATATTCATGTGTGCTTTAGAATACAGAGGAAGTATCATCATTAAATACAGAAGTTAAACGTATTTTTAGACATAAAAAGACATGTTCTTTGTAGCCTAGCAACAGGCTCATCATCCAACATTGTAGTGTATTTAGAGACACACAGATGTCCTTGAATGAATACTTGAATGATAGAAGTAAAAATAAACTGGAAGTTCTCCTGCTTGCTCATCTCCATCAGGATCAGCAGCATCAGTTGTGGAAGTTTCTGTAGGGTGGGTTCTGTGGGCTGTTCTCATGTCAACTAGAGAGCCTTGCTGATTTCCAACAATATCTTCAGATGTGGTGGAATAATGTCAATAAAGGAGATCCTGAAGCTGAAGCCCGCAAGGATTCGTTTGGTCCCTTAATTAGGTAGCAGCTTTTTCCAAAGCGGTCAGCACAAAACAATTATTTTTTTGTTGTTTCTGAAAATCTGATTGCTGCCATTCAAATAAAGGGGGAGGAGGAAGGGGAGAGGAGAGAAAGAAGGAAGAAAAAAAAAATGAAGAAAAGAAAAAACAAGGTAGGAAAAAACAAGGAAGGGAGGGAGGAAGGAAGATGAAAAGGGTGCCCTGACAGAGATTCTTGGCATACATAAGCAATTTTGTTGTTTATAAACAATGACATGCAGTGGGGTTCAGATCATTCTAAGGTAGCTGTTGCAGTAAATAGGAGCTGGATAAGAATAACCTTGTTATCCCGTGGAAGACTGTAGTAATGGCTCAGAACAAAGATTTGCAGCAGATCTGAGAATGGGTTGTATAATTTTCACATCATCCTTTGTAGAAAATAAGTCAGATTTTGGATAAGTTAATTTCAGGGTAAATGCAGGGAAAGAATGTAGCCATTTGAGTGTGAAGAATTTCTAAAGGATTTTAAAAGGTTGTTCCTAGAGGAGCTGGGCCAAGAAACAAATAACCACTTCTTTCTTTGCCTCTTATTCTAGCATTCAATTAAGAAAAGTAAAAGAACATTGTTTAGGATATTAATGACAAATGGAGATAACCTCCCCCGAGCTGCATGAAACTAAAACACAGTTATTCATCAGATTAATGACAGTTCTAGCCAGACAAAGGAGGGGGAATGCAGGTGCTGAACAGAGACATATTACTCTTCCCTTCAGTCACTGTGCGGTGTATGTGCATCCAAAGTCAAGACACAACTTGTTGCTTTTACCAAGCAGTCTGTAGAAAGGGTGGCAAGAGGCAGGACTGCTAGGGGGCCTTTCAAAGGGGGTTGCATCTCTAACTGTGGAGAAAAATGCCGCTTCAGGTGTTACGTCCCCCTCATTCAACAACAGATCAACACAGAGCTTGGCTACAGTGTCAGCCAGAAGCTTTGTTAGCAACATTTTACTGTCTAATAACATGGATCTCAAGCTAGCAAAACTATTCTGCATTTAACTCTCCCTTGCTTTGGATAGTTGCCAGAGCCAATTTGATTGCTGTCCTAAATGAACTAGGATCACAGAAGACGGTCTTAAAAAGCCACCAGCCTGTCCTAGGCATAGGATGTGGTTTGGGAGAACACAGAAAATTGGAAATTCATACTCTGTGTGTGTGCTTATTGTACTGAAACAGGTATAGTCAAAGTGATATATAAAGCAATACAGACAAGCATATATGCCTTTCAGGCTAGATAAAGATATACCAGCACAAAACTGCTTACATGAAAACAAGTAAACTATACTACAGCTTGATTTTTATTTCCATCTACTTTCCTTCATGGCTTCTGCCATATATGTAACATGTGTGTAAATGATACACTGGAAAAGCTGTCTGAGGAAAATAAAATTACATTAACGTACGTATTCAGCTTGGTTCAGTGTTATTTTTAGGAAATTGTGCAGGGGTCCAACAGAAGAATGCAGGACAGACTGAGAACTCTTGCATGTCTTGGAGATTAAGACATTGATCTCAGAGTGTTGTAATGACTTTCTACATCTGCCCATTGAGTGGTGGGGCAAGCATAGGCAGCACAGATTTTCCAGTGCTACACATCAACTTTATAAAGCAAGTACAGAGACTAGTGGAAAGGAACAAAAATGGTCTCCTTTTTAGCTGCTGATGTGACACCCTTTATTTTTGAGATAGATCTTCCTTCTGTTATGAAAAATGTAAGACTCATCTCCCACTGTGTCATATATTTCATTAGAAGAGGAATCCTGCTTGTCATCACTAGTATTCTTTTATTAGTTTATAACTTTGTTTACAGGAAATTTAATTTCCATATATCTCTCCTTTGTTCCCATTTGCAATCCCATGTGCAATCCTTGCAGAAATATTGAGTCCTTCTAGAAGGGACTCAAATAGAGTATCATTAGAGAATATTTTTACAAGACATTTGATATACAAGAATGTAAGCGTAGTCTTTCCCACTGGAGTGATCTGGTGAGATGCATTAGGGACTTGAAGACTGAAGCTAACTTGTACGGTCAGCAGCACTCCTTGGGAGCTCATGTGTTTTCTTGTGTTTCAGAAGAGGGTGACATCTGCCCCATCACACTGCAATTGAGTGTGAGTATGCCTCTGGTACAATTTGATTGACAAAAATGTGGTAAGAGGCAAGTCTATACTAGGGAGCAAGCTCAAGCCAGTTCTAGAGATGCACTGGGGATCCTGCCCTATGCTGAAGCAGACCCTAGGAAAAGTAATTCATTTGAATTCGTTTGTTCCTCTTGTAGCTCATGATGGATAAAAAGATGTGACTTCATTCACAGGCAGCAAAGGATTTGACCTGCACAAGATAAATCACTTTGTTTTCAAATTTTCATAAACTCTTGGTAAAATTTGGTGCCATTCTGACAACAACTGTCTCATAGTTAGGTCTTTTAGGATCCATTAGATGGCAAATGATCTTATCTAAAAAGGTTTTTGTCATCTAAACTAGATAGTATGATTAATTCTGTTTTGAATATTTATAGATGCAGAAAGTATAAAGTCATGACAGTCAGAAAGACCGTTGGAAGAAGTCATATATGACTAAAAGGTTTTAGGAATATGCATGTAATTTTTGTACTTGATGTCGTCAGGGATTAGTGCAATTTTATTGTCTACTTGTTTTTTTATGGCTGTAAAACTGCGCTAGATTTATTGAGATCAATGTACAAAATGAGCACTCATTTTAACAAGTGGAGGGGAGTTCCAGGTAAGAGCAAGATCCTTGCCACGAGTCAGGTGGTTGAAGGAAACTGGACCACAGAGCTCTGCTATGAGGTGCCTACACACCCAGTAAACTGCAAAGAATGTGTCAAGGCCCACAGAAGCCAACAAGCAAATATTCAAGAAAGACCTAAAATTCTTCTGTACTGGGATTTTTCTTTCCAAAGCTGAGTTTTCTTATGGAGATGGTTGGTTTTTTTTTTTTTTCCTTTTTGTTTTTCACCAGAGAACTGAACAGAACCAGTATTTAGTTTGTTCCCTTCTCAAATGTGCCAGAGACTCCTTATCTGGTGGATCATTATGCTGTTTAGTTCTGAAATTATACTCGAATACTGAGACTATTTGTTCAGGAAGGGGGGCAGTTTGATTCAGTTTTCTGCTCAGATGGTGGGGTTGACAAATCACACAGCAATGAAGATTGATCTTGTGCAAAGTACATTCCATTTATTCTTACTGGAAGTTTTAGTGAATTTACTCAAAATTCTCCTGCACTCCTCAGCAATGTAAATAGCAGGTCCACAGATGTCCTTTTCTAATGCAAATGTGTGTGTGCACTGATATTATTTGAACAGGGATAGAAGAGAGTAGAAATGTTGCTCATTACTGGCACTATTACAGGCACTAGGTTTGTACACAGAAATAAATGCAGGTCATTTCACACAAAGATACAAGAATTTTCCACTGAGGGAAAAACAAGGAATTACTCTGCAACTTAATGAGCAATTAACCATTCATCTTGTCTTCTAGGTCTATTTTAGAGCAAGTAGAATTAAATACAGTTTATAGGCTCTTTCAGCTTTCATCTGAGGTTTGTTAAGAACACCTCAACTGCTGCTGAAGAACTGCTCTTTAATATACATCCTGAATCTTGCTCTGTTTGATCCCCCACCTCATGTTTTTACTGAAATACTGGGTTTAACACGAATGCTGGTGATTTTACAACCCTCACCTCCCTGCACAGCCTACCCTAGGCCTATAGGCTATTGTTGTATACAATGCCATGTGTCAGAAACAGGGGAATAGTTTTTAGTCCCTTATGTCTGATTGAATGTAGAATGGCTAAAGCTTCACTGGCTTATCAGGCATTTTTTAATGTAGGTTTTATGGGTTTTTTATGTATCTTGAAATCTTTAATTGTGTTCTATATTTTGGCATTATAAATCTTCAGTTCTGAAGAGGCTTTACTCATTCCAGCCCTCCTCTTAGGGAACTGTCTTGATTTTATTCCTGTTGTATCATATGCCTGGCACTCCTGATTATGGGTTCATTGATTGTTAACAGCCAAAGATTGAACAGACTATATTTTATTCAATGTCCTTAACTCACCTTACCTTACCTTCTAAAAGTTTTTCAGAGGTCCAGCTCCTCACTGTTATACTTAACTCCTTCTGTATTTGCTTGAAGGTGCCATTTCTCCACATCATTGAAATGGGCTTTGCTGAGACAACTGATTTATTGAGATGTTTTCCACGTGAGACTATTTAGGCCAGTGATAATGAACTCTCCATAGCTGTTCACCTAATCTTTAGAAATACTGCCATTTAACAGTCATTCACTTCCTCTAGTCTAAAATGTCACCTTTGGCAATTTCAATAATTTAAAGAAAATGCAGTCAAGAGCAGTTTTATTAAATTTGGTTTCATTTTTGTTCAGATGTCTAAGAATTTCTCCTGCTGGTTGGACAGAACATTTACTAGGAGAGACAGGACACTTACAAAGGTTGAAAAACTCCATCTAGAAAATTCACTAAAACTCCTCTCTGGTTAAACAAGACCTTCCATAATTCCTTTCTGGCTAGGCTTCAGGCTTTGTCTAACTCCCATTTAAAACCATAGTGAAAGGGTTGTCTGTGACTTAATGCAAACAGAAGATTAGGACTACTCAATCTAGAGGCATTTTCCCTGTCAACTTTAAGGAGATAGACGCTTCAGGGATCCTGGGAAAGTCTGGCTAAGAAGATAAGTAAACAGGGCTCCTGCCCTGCCAGCTTCCAGCATTTACTTCTCCCTTGTATCCTCCTGACTGAAACCTTCAAAGTCATTTTCAGTGTGATTGCGCAGCTGCTGGAACACTCCATAACTATGTCCCAAAGATATGATAAGCTTGGAAGTCTTGCAGAATTTTCTTCATAAATAATGGGGAGCCAGACATCAGTTTCATAGTTTCCTTCTGCTCCATTTTTCAAACATGAGGAGAGTGCTAGCTAGATTCAGGACTTATGGCTGACTTCAACCCCCCATATTACGGTATACTGCTCTCCTGCAAATGTTTTAAATACTGTAGCTTGTGCTTTAGTATGTCATTTATTGCTAGACTTTCAAGAATGTTGCAGAGGCTGAAAACAACATTTTTGTAGAGGTGTTTCTCTGTGAGCAGGTTAGATCAGGAAAAAAAAAATAATGCCAAAGGGAGGTTAGAATGTTACACTTCATCACACTTCATAAGTTCAAGTATGGAGTGGGTACCTGAAAATCCTGAAATGTGAATTTCAAGGTCAACTGTCCTAACACTCCTCTTCAGCTTCCTCACCTCCTCCTCAAAGCCTGTCATCTTTAATCTGTTTCAAAAGCAAACATTATGCTTCTTGAAAGTATATTGACAGATTTAGGGATAACATCTTTCTAGCAAAAATGTTATTTTTGGGCAAGTGAAATCAACAGCCCAGACTCTTCCCTGGTAAGTGGTTTGATGGTTGAAGCTCACACCTATAATTACCCTTATTTTAGTGGGTTTTTTTTGCCTTGGCTGTCTGAATAAAGATGAAAGTATCTTCTATTTTTTGCCTCCCAAAGAAAATTTGAGGGGCAAACCCCCAGCATCCATTTGTATATGCCACTTGTCTTATTTTTGTGAAGAGGCTTTAAGGGAAGGGATTTTCTAAAGAAGCTTAATAGCCACCATAGAAGCCCTACAGATACACTGAGCCAGATAAGAATGGCAAACTAATGATATCAACAGAAATAGTCCATAACAAAGGAAGAAAACACAACTGATGTCTAAGGAGAGAAACAGAAGGGAAAGAACTGAAACAGAAGAATGTGGGAGTAGGAAATATATTCCTTCCAAAGCACAGTGGATCTTACTTAGTTAAACAACTATTATAGCTTATTTAACAAAGCAGTTATTTTTATATTCTCTCTCTTCTTTAGCAAATCTAGCTTTCAGGATAGATAACCAAATGGTGGAAGCTGAACATCCATGGTGAGCAGTAACAAGGTGTAAGCTAATCAACTGAGTCAATGTTTCTAGTAAAGATGTCCCTATATATGCATTAGCTATAAATAAATATAAGAAGAAAACCTCTTTCACTGTAGGGGAGAGGTAGCATTTAAGAGTTAGAAGTAGTATTTCTAATTTGTCAGTTCCAACTAGGAAAATATATCCAAACTAGTTTTAAAATAGTCTGCAGCTGGGAGGGGACTGTCGTCCTGTTAAAACTAAAGGAAGAAAAGAGGGGGGGAGGATTTTGCTTTTGCTCTTGGAGCCTTCAAAAAACATAACATTACTGTGTAACTGATTAAAAAGGTGAATTATGCAAGTTGCTTTTTAAAATCTAAGTCTCTCTGCTGGCTTCTAGAATACAGAAGTCCCAACGTCTAGAATACAGAACATGAACAATGGCTCAATGACATTCTTGTGCATATTAACCATCAGGTTAGGAGACAGGTGAAATGTTTCTGTTATACATGCATTCACTGGGCCACAAAAGAAGGTGAAGAGACAAACTGCATAAAAGATTTATTCCTGTTTTTTTTACTTAAAACTTCATCTAAATCCTACTAGAGCCATTGGAAATAGTTCTAACAACAGGACTTAGATGTAAGTGTCTATTTCATAACTGAGAAGATTGGCTTGGGATATAGAAATTAATTCACATTCAGGAACAAGACCTGGGGTGTACTTAAAAGTGCCCTTGTAAAAATCAAGATGTTTTTCTGTTAAAGTTCTGTACAAAACTAGTAGCAGACAACCAAAAAAGGCATAACACCTTGAAGGGTTGAAAGAAAAGAAAGCTTTTAAAAATCAGATTGCTCTAATTAAATGCTAAAAAGCCTTAATTACAATCAGAGCTATTGTGAGACACAGCATGTCTCTGCATGTGAGTGAATAGTTTTTTCTGTATTTTAACAGCGTAATATAAACTTTACAGTTCCCATGTTACAGTTTTTATCTGGCTTTATAAATATAGATTATATCTAAATTAATTATACCTGAATAATTTCAATAGGCAAATGTTTGCAAATAGAGAAAGTATGGACTATTAGAATACATTGTGAATATTATGGTATACTAATTCAAGAGGGAAGCAAAGACATTACAATATTTCCAGTGCTTTAAAGACACTTTTTCTTGCCATCCTTTGTAAGTTGATTTCCATGTGAATTGAAGTGGATTTGTTGTCATGGAAGTTTGTTTTTATCAAAAGTTTCTACAAATTAGCATTTTTTAATATAAAAAGAAAAATTCTTCCTACAGAGCTTACAGATAAAAGCATCTAAGCATAGGAAAAAAAAAAAAAAAAGGCTGAACACATGCAGAAGCACTATGTTGCTCCTTCTTGGGCATTTTGAAATTCTATCAGCATCAAATGCATATTCAGCAGCCCCAGACAAGAGGACTCCAATTTCAAGCTGTTGACTGCCTGATACACAGCTCCCTGCACCTTCTTTTAAAGAAACAAATCAGGTAACTCTTTGAGACAGGCTCTTAGCTGATCTGCTTCCACAAAGAGGCAGTGATTGTATTAGGCAGTGATTGTATTTCCGACTTAGGTGCAGAGTGAGCATCCCCAGTCGGGCTTTCCCTAGCCGGGGGGTGTAGGATGTAAACTGAACTTAACCCCTGCACTGTTCATGCCATTTGTGCCCCAGGGTGCAGTATGGGGCAACTCGTAAAAGCCTCATGTGTGCCTCCCTTTCCAGATCCACAAGTCCAGGCAATACCTCCTCCTCTTCCTCTGTCCGTGGCTGGTGTCCTGAAAGCCTTATTGATCCAAGGGGATTAAACTGAAGATCTTTTATAAGGCATTTGCCTAAGGCTGAAGGCATTACAAGCTTCGTGTGCATTAGTACATTAACAGGGCCGGGATTAAGCTCTGGGATGTGTTCACCATCTGCTAAAACGTTTGCACAGATTTTGGCCCTCTTCTTCGGTCAGCTAGGGCTTCCCAAACAATCTCTGGACTTTGGGTGATTACCACAAGCCAGAGAACATCCCTAATCAGCCATGTCAATATATTAAATTTTATGGATAATAGTAATATTAGTACATTCTTTTGCCATATAGAATATATGTAAAAAATAAAAAATATTTTTATAACACATAAATATTGATATAGTAGTTTAATAGAATATTATAGTCATAGAGTAATACCATTAATTATTATGTAGATAATAATCACTACATAGATATAAAAATCTATCAATGTGTTAATACTAATTATATAATATGATAATATATTAATATTTGTCTCTATGTATAGCTAATACAACTGCTTTATTTAGGGCAAATCAGAGGGTTTAGATGTATACCTGCACCGAACCAGCGCATTTATTTCAGAACCAAGGAAGATCTTCCATTCCATTTTACTTCCCATTAGAGATGTGACCGCCAAGTCCAGCAAGTGATCTGCAAACAGAGCAGTGGTTTCTAAACTGCTGTGGGTTATCTCTGTCTTCTGGACACAGCAGCCACAAACCATATCCTGAAGCTAGAGATAACTGTGGTCAGCTTATGACATAAGCATTCACGCTGCTGTTATGCACCAGTAGCCATCAGTGCGTTTTGGGGTCACTGGGGCATCTTCCTGCAGCCATGGGGACCATACTCACCTTGTTACTTGTGTTCTATTGGAATGCTTTTTCAGCTGGTTTATGCTTTGCTTATATTATCATTATAATTCTTAAGAGTGCAAAAAAAGGTAGCATTTCCATCTACAGAAAAGAAATGCGCAGCCTCATCTGCAATCCTGCAATGGTCAGAATTTGCAGCACTGCCAAGAATATCACACAGGAGTCCTTCTCAGGTTATAATTCCACAGGAAAAGTAGGGCCAGAGACTGGTTAAACAATACTTGTTCTGTCAGCTTACCTAAAATGGGCTTTAAGCACTTCCCTTTATCGAGTCTATGCAGCCGCTGTTTGCTAGGAGAAATTAGCTGGAACTAATTTACAAGCAATGAGTAATAGGCAATTTATCTAGAAGCTTACAACTGTTGCCTGGATACAAATCTCTGCAAATGCTTTTAAATATAAAATGCTTTGCAGCAATTTGTTTTGATGACTAATTGTCAAAGAGAAAGCCAAGGCACATGACATAATTACCTAAACTCCCACATATGCAAAGTACTGTCCCTGTGCTGCCACTGAATAGGTATAATAAGGAACAGTATCTTGTAGAGCTATTTTTGGTGAAAGAACCCACATGGCCTCTGGATATAGTTCTTATTTTCCTCTAAAGGATTAGAGATATGTGAGTGCAAAGATCAGAATTTCATATTATCATCCGACTACATTTATTAGCAGCTGCTGCTATTTTTCAAGGTAAAGCATTGGAGAAAACTATTATAAAAACCCATAAACCTCCATTCGAATACACTGAGTTAATAAAGAGCATTTTTTATCTCTCTTAAAAGTGGGACTGTTAGAATAGATTACAAGGATGTTGAAAATCTCTAAGTAGCAACCAAAAAATTACAATTGTACAGCCTGGAGAAGTGGTTTGAACAAGCCTTTTTAGCTTGTTCTAATACATGCATTTGCCTTGCCAAAATCAGGCTGTGTACAGATGCCTGCAAATCAAATATTAGAATTCCCAAGGTGATTGCTAAGCTGCACCCACATGTCCAGCTACTGAACTGTGTCCCAGAAACACAAGACTCCAGTGGGAAACAAGGAAATCTCCTTTGCAGACATTTGCTGCTCGCTCTGATTAGACCCACACCCTCCTTCTGGTAGAATGAGTAATTTGATGGAACTGTAATATATCAGGTCTTAAACTAGAAGATCTATTCTTCTTTTTTTTGGCTGAAAAAAACCACCAAAGTGGAACACTAAAGAAAGAGGAACTCAGACATGAGGATAGCTGTGAAGCTTCTGTTACATTTTTCCCTTATGTTTTTGAGCTTCATCAAAGACATCACAGTGTACTTTAGGTGTCTAGGATCCCTGGATGAGGAACTTTAGGTAATTCGTAATACTGATTAGGTTTTCTTTCCCTGGCAACTTTCAAGCAGAGCATAGGTGGGCTGGTCAGAACAAACTGGTTCCCAGGCTTCTGCACACTACTCTAGCTAAAGATAGCTTACGTCAGTTTATAAAGATTTTTTTTTTTTTAATTTTAGAAGCTTCTAACAATCATGAATTTCCCTATTAAAACCACTACTTAACACTATTACAAACTCCAAGTTAGCAAACAAGCAAACAAACAAATGCATGAGATAAAGTTATTTTTACCCACTGTATTACATTGCTTCCTTCTGTTGTCGTTGGCCCTAGTCTGCTTGATACACATTTTCTCTAGGTCTCAAGGATTTGAATAGTCACTACTAAATCACTTTCACCATAGCTATACCCTCTCAGCCTCCCTCACCATCCCAGGGATGGGAATAGATAGGAAGCTCTTGAACTTGAGAGTCAGGCAAATGATAGTAAAAGTCTGTCCTGGGGGTCGCCCAGAGCAAGTCAGGCAACTCCAAGCATTACAACTACAATTTTTAAGAAAGAAGGCTAATTCTTTTAAGTGACTGCCTTCTTAGGAAAACTGAGGGCCCTGGATGCCAACTGGGCCCATCCCACTGGGAAGTTTGCTGCTTGCCTTCACTGGATATGGAGGGGAATACTGCAACCAAGGATGAGGAAAAAGCTGAGGTATTTAATGTCTTCTTTGCCCCAGTCTTTAACAAAAAGACTGGTTATCCTCAGAACAACCACCCTGCTGAGCTGGTACACGGGTGGGAAGCAGAACAGACCCCCCCCCGCAATCCAGGAGGAACTGGTTAGTAGTAACCTGCTGTGTCACTTAGACACCACAAATCTATGGGGCAGGATGGGATTCACCTGAGGGTACTGAGGTACTTGGCAGAAGAGCTCATTAAGCCACTCTCTGTCATTTATCATCAGTCCTGGTTAATGGGAGGGATCGCAGATGACTGGAGGGTAGCTAATGTGAGCATCAGCTCACCTACAGGAAGGGGCAGAGGGAAGATTGAGAGAACTACAGGCCCAGACATCAGGAAGAATTGGTTCCATGAAAGGGTGGTTAAGCATTGAAACAGGTTGTCTAAGGAGGTGGTGGAGTTACCAACCCTGCAGGTGTTCAAGACATGGCACTTAATGGTATTCGGACAAAGGTTGGATTCGATGAACCTGGAGGTCTTTTCCAACCTTAATGATTCTATGATTCTATGTGAAAATAGGAGGAATTCAAATGTAGGCTAGACAGTTGTTGTGCTCTCAATTCTTTGAATTCTCATTTAAGTTTTGGTATCTCATTTTCCTCTTGGTGTTTGCAGGTATATTATGTAGAATGACAAGTTAATAAGGAATTTGTTATTGTTTTCTGTTAGAGTGTTCTGAGAAGGAAAATAAATATTCTGCAAAAATCAATACAGCTATGTAAAAGTTGCTTCTGCTTCCTCACAGAGAACATTAACTTTTTTTGGTGATGTTTGGAAACATCATCCCAGTAGCCTCCTTTCTTGCAAAATGGTATCAGCTGTGCATGACTGATGAAAGTGCAGCCAGTCGGCACACAGTAATCAGGGCCTTGTTAGAAAGGTTTTCCTTGGAATATAAATTCTTGAAAAATTCAAGTACATCTTCAGCACAACCCTCTCTGCCTACAGAAATGCAACCAACAGTGCATTCCTCTCAACCCAGGTGGGAAGACCAGCAGAAGGCAGTTTTCTGTGGTGGCTTTTTGTGGTTTTGGGGGGGTTTTTTGTTTGTTTGTTTTGTGTTTGTTTTGGTTTTTTTTGCAGTTGATCCTGCAGGAACATTCTTATCTGCTCTCCTCACCTTCTATTCTACCAGATAAATCTAGTTGTCAATCACTTGGGTGGTAACTGCTATTGTTTAATTACTGAACAGTAACTTCCTTATTTTAATTTGAAGATAAAGAAGTGGATCCTGTGTTTCCCTTTCAAGAAGGTAGATCAAAGGCAGCACCTGCTTAGCACCTGTAATCACTTCAGAGCATCAAAGAAAGTGTCTATTGAAACTGCAACCTTTGGCCATACCTCTTTAAGGTAAGACAGGGTTTCCACAGCTTGAAATGAAGACTCACATCAAAGCTGAAAAATACTTCTCCAGCCTTCTAAACATGAGAACATATGACATTTTATTTATTAAAAGAATATATGTAATGGTCAAAGTGAACCGTTCAAAAAGTATCTGCAAGGTCATTTAATGTTGTATAAACCTATGGCCAAAAAAAGATGAGATATTAAGATAAAACAAAAGCTGAACCTTTTTCTGCAAGTGGCAAAAGCTGTTAGCGAGTGATCAGACAGGAAAATTATGAGAATAATGAATCAAGAAAAAGCATTATTGCTTTTATTTTTTTTGCTTTGTTCCAATTTTGTAAGACCATTTATAATGCAATATTTGAGGTAAATAATGAAGAAAAAGAGTGTAACAAAGTATGAGAGAGACACAAACTGCAGATGAGAAATGCTGAGAGTTAAAAGGGGTCTGCTGCCTGTGTGCTGTGTTATGTGGAACTGTGCTGCCTAGCTAGACCACATCCTGCAGCTGGTGGATGCATGGAGAGACCCCAAGGCATGTAGTAGCAGGGCTGTTTGCTGCTGAAAGATGCTGAAAGTTATGGTCTGTATTAGCATTTCACATTTGAGAAGAAAGGGTAAGCTTTTGTCTTGAGGAAATTGAATGTTATCATAGAAATTGTTTTGATTAGCTAATAGTCTTTAACATCTTCCAGTCTCATGATAAACTGTATCAGCAAAAGGAAGTAAAAGAACAACTTCGAATTTACAGGTGACCACAAGAAACTTCAAATGATACTTCAGTTGACTGAGTTTTCTCCCTGGAAGTAAAATATAAGTGGAAAATTGACAAGAGTGTACCCTGTGAGAAATGGAAAACCTTTATCCTAATGATTGTGTGTTTGTTAAAGTTCCATGGAAAATCATGAAGCAGACTAAATAGGTATGATCTTATTAATGCTCAGTTTCACCATTTTTTCCTCTGCCTGTAATTTGATTCAAATTTTAAGAGATAATTGTTTTGCCCGTTGGAAGGCTTTATGACAAGACAAGACATTCAGCTCTGTGTGTACATTGTTCCCATATTCTAAAGCATGCAAGAACAAGACTGAGTTTTTATTTGTACAGAAAAATTTTATTTCTGTTTTATGGCTCCTTAACAAAGCATTTTCAGAGTCACTGCTGGCACGCACACATATAAAGCAAGATAACTTCTTCACATTGAAAAGCATGGGAGACATGGCAAATGCCCAAAAGTTTTGTCCTGCAAATATTCTTCCAGTGGTTTGTCATGCATTGTCAGGAATGGTCCTATTGAAGTAATTCTTAGATGTAGTTAATAATGTATTTTTAACAATTATTAACTTCACTGTATTCAAAGTCCTTTTAAAGGTGCCTTACCCTTGAATAATTATTAAAAAATTACACAGTAATTAGCATAAATTATTGTCAGAACACCAGCTGATTGTAGCAGCTGAGGCCAAAAGTCCACTTACCCAGGCATTTTGTCTCCAACAGGGGTCATAAGTGCAAGAACATGGCAAACGTAGATGACATTTCCTTCCTGCTCTACTGGATGTATCAGCGAGTCTAAGCAGTAAAAAGGTGTCCAGATGGTGTCCTCTAAACTCATTAGTCTCCTTCTGAGCCAAGTAGACAACTCCCACTCACGGCGTCCTCTGGCCAAGTCTCATGAAACTCCTTGTTTTAAAAAAGTTCTACCTGTTGCATGAAGCAATATCTCCTTCTGATTAGTTCAAACACTTGTAAGGTATCAAAAGGAATGCCTGCTCTACTGAAACTTTAATAAAAAAATGTCATTAATCTCTTTTTCTGTATAGTATGTGTCTACTTGTTGTGATGTTGTGATGATACGACACCTCTAAGATAGAAACCCATCATACACTGTAGATTTGTCAACCAATCCAATTTGTGTATCTCTATGGCCAGCATAATATCTGAGTGGCTTTTATTTTTAGAAGAAAAAACAAATGGCCCAGGTTAAATTCAAGAGCAAGGCTTGACCCACGTGGAAGTAACCTGTATGGCTTTTTACGCCACCTGGAGCAGGTCTCCACGTGTGGTCTTCTCTTTTTGTGCTGGAGGGCTGGATATCTCTGGCTTCTGCTGTGCAGGTGCTGCTGCCAGCAAGTGCTGGGGCTTTTCAAGGGTGGGGAAAACACGGGTGCTGGAGTTAATACAAAATTGTATAAAATGCTACAAAACACACTCTTTCTAGCTGGACAGTACTTCAGATTTGCAAATTCTCATTTCAGAAAAGTGCTATTCTTTGGCCATGAGATTCAGATGCAAGAGGAAAGACTTGGCAGCCTGTGGAGCTGTACTGAGAAATTACAAAGCAGTCAGCGGACGTCCTGGCACACACATATTCTTCTGAAGGTGGCAGCTGTTCTAGTCTGATTAGCAGCCATGAAACTGGTTGGTTGTAAACCAGACTGATAAACAAAGTAACTCTTTCAATGCCAAATCTGCCTTTAGACATTAGAATGAAAATATTTTTAATAAACTGTTGTTTATTTTCTAGTCCTTCAGCATGCGTGTTACCCTAAAACAAGAGTAAGGCACCATCATGCTGAAAAGGCTATCTGAATGTAGCAGGGTTTTTTTAGGGACAATGAAACAGTTAAATTAGTTCAAAGTGTTGGATGAGATCAGAATGACCTCGGTTCAGCTAGTCAAAAGGGATCCTCACTTCCTCTCAGTTCTGAAAAACATTGCTGACTGTCATCAGTGTCCAAAACTGTTTTAGTTTTAGCCTTTCTGGCTATGATAGGCTGCTGAGCAGCATGTTTGATTCTCAAAGCAGAATTAACACGATTCTAGATGGAGTGGTTAGTTAGGACTATCTAGGTTGCCTATAGGAGCTGCAAAAGCTGAATGTGCTAAAGACTGGCTCCCCTAATTTTTAACACACAAAGGATTTTGTGAAGGGATAACACTGACTTCAAAGATAGGCAAGTTGCTAAAAAAATTAAATCCCATTCACTATGACGGCAGCTGGGGAAACCAAATAAGAAGATTAGTATTAGTTGAAAATGTCGTAGTCGTAAGACTTAGCAAGTCAGCACTTCTTATTTGGTCCTGGAAAGCACTGTGATTGGAGAAAATAACAGGGTATTCCCTAGCTACCCACCATCATGGTATAAACTTTATTTACACTTAAATGGCAATGGCAAAGAATAGTGGAAAATACTAGAAAATAAATGAAACCTCACAGAAGGGGCCAAGATATCTGCAAGACAATTTGTACTCAGTGAAAATTCATCAGAAAGAAATCATATAATTAGTGCCCACTGAAACACAATCTCCCAGGGGTCTGCAAATTGTCAAAAGCTAAACCCTAACCACATAAACCCGGTACAGATCACTTAGTCTGCTGGAGATTGTAAGCTCTTCTTTGCTCCTTATGCTTGAGTATTACCATGTTGTGTTGATGAGCTTGGCAGCTGCTCACTTGGATATCATGTGCTGCTGGTGGTGATGTCTGAGGGGAGCTGCTCAAGCAGAAAGGCTCTTTGTGTGGAAATAGTGTCTGTCTACAGCCTACCAGACTGTGTAAGGGCAGCTCAGGCTGTCAAACAAGACAGCTTGCATATTGTAATAGCCATGCTGCTACAAGCAGAGGTTTCCTTTAGAATCAAGTGCCCAAAATTATTAATAGTTGTGGGTGTGTGACCCAGTGAAATAACTGCAATGGCATATGGGAAATAGGAGGATTTACCACTGTCAAGATCTTTCTCTATCATTTAAGTTCTCTGATACTTTTCAGTCATTTCTGGGCAAATAGTGTGCTAATTAGTTCAGTTTCCCTGGGGAAAGGAAGTGAACCCTTTTTTCTTCCCCGGAGAACATGTTTTCACACTTTTAATCAGAGTATGCTGAGACTGCCTCAAATCCCAGGAGTCTGTCAAAATACATAATAATGCCTGAAAAGTGGTAGTGGCAGGTTGGCATTCTGGTATTATATTTCTGGGAGTTTTTACCTTTAAGGAAACAAACTTCAACCTGTACATAAATATATGTCCAGATATAAATCATTGGTGAGGATTTTGGGGATTGATTTTTGAGACTGAATTCAGAAACTGGCAGATAAAAGCAGAGTTCAGAGGCAACTGCGAACCCTGGGGGATGCTATCAGAGGTAGGAATGACCCTGTTTACTCCAAAGAATATAAACTGATATCCAGGCCTCTTTTTACTCTCCCGTTGTTATTTCTCACTAGGATCAGCAGCACAATCTGAAAACAAAGCAGAGCTTAGTGTGGGAGGATTATGCTGTTCCACTGCCACTGATTCAAACGGATCTTCCTAGATTTCCCTTAATCATACTGGGATGTCTACAATGGCTGCAAGAGACTCTGCTGCCACCTTGTTTTCCAGCCTTTCACCTACTTTTCACTCTTGTTCTTGCTTAATACGGCTATGGGAATATTTAAAAAGGAATTGTAAAAAAAATGATAAAGTAAGTATCTATGTGTTAGCAAAAATAACTGCTAGTGCCAAAGTATTTGCACTAATTGTGAGAAGCTGTATCAAAGAATAGAGCACATCTCCTCTTTGCATTTTCCCCTCATTGTTTCTGATGTTTTGCATCATGATGATACTCTCCGCATCCAGCAGAGGCAAAGCTCTACATGCCATCTTAAAATCAAAATGGCATTTTTGCAGCCTTAAAGTAGTAGAGCTGGGACACAGATGGGAATCTTTTTCATTCTTTGTTTTTTCCTTGATGACAAATTTTCACTGGTAGCAAAACCAATGGAAATAATATTAAAAACATAATTTAAAAGACTTCCGCCATAAAATAATGGCTGCCCGGTCTATAGACTCTTGTGTGAACACAAGCACAACTTTGTGCCAATATTACAATATTATATTCAGAAACTATAACCGGGAACACCTGCCTTTTGTTTCATGGAATGTTTGTTGGTAGAACAGAGTGTTTCAGCGTGGTAGTGCGGGCCATGCCAGTACCAGGACTCTCCTCCTCTCTCTGCTCCTGGCAGTGAGCTGCTCAGCTTGGAGAATCCCATTGCATAATGGCTGCAGTGCCGGCAGGGGGAAGGCTGCTGTGAGAGGGAACCATAGCAAGTGACCTCCTGAGTCCTGCTAGAGCCAACATTTCTGGGATTTTGTGGTTTTGTGATTTGTGCCTGGAGATGAAGCTGAATCTTCAGTTTGGAAGCTCTCGAGTCTTGTCTCAGCTTTTCCAAGGCCATCCACTTTCCTGTGTGGTTCTAGATCTATACAATAGGGGTGGTAAAATCATCTTTCTTTTAGTCATCAGTTGATTCTTCTATGAAATTAGTTACTGGGTGTGTTTGCAGGGCCCATCACCTCTGAGCCATGTTCCCTTCATAATAGCAATGGAAATTAAGCCAGTGGGCAGTCATATTGCAGTTGTGATAGGTCATGGGAGAGGGAATTTGGATCAAAGTTTAATATTTTGTGTTAGTTTGGCCCTCACTCTCTCTTAAACCACTTTAAAAGTATTTTTACAGCATGTTTTATAGTCCCTTCAGGATCATGAGTTAGTTCCTCTTCTCTTACTTTTTTAATATTAGATTTATGTTTTGGCTCAAATCTAAAATAAATGTTTTCAGTTACAATGCTTTTAATCAGTTTTAAGAGAACTGTTTCCCTTTGCGTTAAACATTTAGAACAGAAACATGACACGCACGGAATTAAATCATCTGAATATTTATTACTAAAGATCACATGTAGAAGGAAAATTAGGAGTTTTGAATAAAGACAAAGAGTGGTGCCAAAAGGCATGTTGTACATGTGATTTAGTGGAGCTGCTCTAAAAGTAAGCAGATAGCAATAAGGGAAAAAGGTACTTTGCAAATGGTGCAAAACGTGGGTCATCTTTATCAGGATTCCTGTTCTTACAGGGCTTCATTTTACTTATGGTATTTGTGGTAGGTTACTGGTTTCACTTTTCAAATGACTTAAACGTTTTCACTCTGGAAGGGAAGGTTTGCATTTCCTCCTTTAGGAGCTGCTTTTTAGTGACTTCTTTTAAACATGAGATGTGTCACCAAACTCAACAGAGAGCAAATATTTGTCCTTCGTTTGAGTTGCTACAAAGCCCTGTGCAACAAGCGGGGTCACAGTCTGCTGGGAGCCAGCTCTGGTGCATCGTGACTTCACCATGAATTTTGTTACATGCAGGTATATTTGCAGGGAGGAGAGGAAGCAGCACTTCTCAGAGGAAATATCGAATATACTGAAGCCAATTCTCTTGCTACTTTCAGATCTACATGGGTCCAGTCCTTGAGCGCTTTGATATTACACCATGTCGGGTGACTAAGGTATCAGCTCTGTCTTAGTGCTCCTAGTTTCTTCCCAGCCCTGAGGCTGTATACATTGTGTCGCCTTCTCTTAGCAGCTATTTCACTCCCTTTCTGGAGGCTGATTGCGAGGAGGAGGTGGTTGGTGTGCTGGGGTGGCTGCTGTGGCTCCAAGCCACCCACACAGACTATCAGCTTTAGCATACCACTCCCTGCCTCTGGCTGAGCATCTTGGATCTGCAGAGAATAAAAAGATTAGGCCAGATTTTAAAGGCAGTGTGATGTGTAACACATAAATGCCTTTAAAAATGCAACCTTTAGTCTTTGGCTTCTTAAAAAATATAAATACTTGCGGAAAGAGCAACAGTATGAAAACCCATATGTTTGGCATTAACTACATTTCGCCCTAAGCAAGGGGGCTGGAGGAAAGTGCAGGAGAAATTTGTAGTCTTTATTTTGCATGAAAGGGGTGTTAGAGGGCCATGCATTAGGAAGAGCAGTGTTAAGTGTTGTGCATCCAAGTAGGTCTCTGGTGTATCTTCACACTGTTTGTGGGATCTAACACAGGACTGACTGACTGCATCTGGCTCAGGGAGTTTTTTTCATAACAGAAATGGACTTCTGCTGTAGAGGTTAGGAAATGGTCTGTGTGGTGAAAAAGGAGTATCAGGATTCATTTAAATTTTTAAAATTCATGACCCTATCTTTGTTTATAGCCTTCACTCATATCCCTTGAAAATCATAATCCTTCTGGGAAGAAAAGCAAAATGAACAGTCACTTAATGTTTTTAATGGCCCTGCAGTTCTGAAATATTGTCTGCTTCTGTATTTTCTCTGGAGAGCTGCAGAAATACGGGCTGTTGGGCAGGTGTTGGCGTTCATTTTAAATTGTCCATTACCCGCTATAGCTTTTCAGGAAGATAACTTGTTTCTCTTTCAAAATCCATCAATTTGCTCATTAGAAAGCAATAAGAGCCATTTCCCAGAAGGTTATGAATCCTGAAAAATGTTGAGGTAATGTAAAATACTGATTTCAAACACTGCAGTGTTTGGGACTGTCCTGAAATGAAAGGCAGGACATATAATTCTACCAGACAACATTTCATTACTGCTTCATGATCTATTGTTAGAAAATTGTTGTAGAAAGAATGAAATGCATTTTTACAATAAAAGTTGGGAACCAAGAATGTGTTGGTTTTTTTATGCTTGAAGAAGGTTTTAATGTATTTGGGACTTGTTCTAGTGCTATTATTAAAATGCTCTCCTTTTTTTAAGGCAAGTACAGTATCTGGAGTGTTTTGTGGGTGTGCATGTGTGTGAGAGTGTAAAACTTGCCTGCCTCCCTATCAGTTCCCATCACTTCAACCTTTGTGTTCATATCAATGCATGACACTCACTGCATCACTTCATCCACAATTAAACTTAAAAGATCATGCTTTTAATTGTTCTTAAACACACTTATTCAAAACCCAAAGCACAACTTTTATGGCTAGCTAAAACATCATTTGAGAAGCTTACCATATTTCTTTAACTGTCATATTACTTTTTTTGCTGTAGTGTGTAATTAGTAACTAGAAAATGAAACAAATCTGCAGGTATTTAGAATAGGCAGTTCTTACAGTGACTCCAAAAAGCTTTCCAGCTTTTATGTCTCTGATGCTGGGGACTAGATCAATGATTTCCACTATTATATATACAGCTATTGATGGAGAAGGGAAATATGTAAAACTTCAAAAATCTGTATTTGTCAAAGAAACAGGTGAAACAATTAAAAAAGATCCATACTCGTGTTTTAGTATTTTATTCTTTGCCTTTTTTCCCTTCCATTTCTGCATATTATCTGCTATCAACAATGCAGGAGCTGGAGCTGCAGACCCCCAAAGTGACAGATTATTATGTTCCTTTCAGATATAATGGAGAATTAATTTTGAATGAAGTGGGTTAAAGAGATATCCTAGTAATTAAAAAAGACAACACCTAACATATTTACATTAGCTGGTGGAAGATACTTCACCTTACCAGCCATGGTGCAGTCAAAGGAGGCTGAAGATTTCAGTGCAATAAGCCATGTGCATACTTACACCCAGAAATTTTAATGTTTGAGCTTGGGGTAAGACAAAAAGATGTAGGCTGAAAGCAACGCCTGTTACAAAAGCAGGCACCTGGCAGTCTGGTGAGGGATTTTGCAATAGGAAGTTGTGTTCCTGAAGTCTTGAAATTACATCAGTGTAAAAGGTAAACAAAAACAACAAATGAAGGTAAGCAAATAATATCTGCAATCCCTCAGCACACATCAAACCCCACTGATAAAGCAGTAAATTAATTTCTTATACAGAATAAATAAAATTTATTGAAATCTCACAAAATGGATAGTTGCAGAAGCAAACTGATGGTTTTAATGTGAAAGATGTAAAATACAATTTCATTTGGATTTATGACCATGATCTCATTATGTATTTAAAAGGTATGAAATTACTCATCTCAAATGCAACTCTGGCTGAGCTCATGTTTCTGTAGCAACTCTCAGATAATTGCCAGTCTCTAATATATTTTTAAGTAAAAATCTAATTGGGATTTGTTATTACTTCTAATTAATGTCCATAAATGAAACATAGTTTTTTGCTCATTATCTGTATCTTTTTTTCCCCTAGCAGCATTTCCTACCCCAGTAAGTCTCAGGAGCTTGATTTACTGGTCCCTTTTTACTGCAATAAGGGGGAGGAAATAAGAGGATAAAAGCCAGCATCAGTCCAGGTTTTGCTTCTTTGTCAAGTCTCTTCTGGAGGCCCGAGCTGTAATTCAGTTCAAAGGTGATGTCCTATGTGCCAGATAAACCTTGAATATGTGCTCTCCTCACAGTTGGAAAATGCACTGTTT
>NW_020955581.1:1242183-1244674 GCF_003031625.1 Empidonax traillii
CTTTTTACTGCAATAAGGGGGAGGAAATAAGAGGATAAAAGCCAGCATCAGTCCAGGTTTTGCTTCTTTGTCAAGTCTCTTCTGGAGGCCCGAGCTGTAATTCAGTTCAAAGGTGATGTCCTATGTGCCAGATAAACCTTGAATATGTGCTCTCCTCACAGTTGGAAAATGCACTGTTTCCATACCAGGTGGGAAGCTGAGCCCATTGGGAGTGAGTCCCCCCAGCTTTTAAGGGACTACACAGATAACTGAATCTTGGAGAGGGGCTGCTAGTGAGCAGTGGATGCCTTTCTATAAATGTTGGTTGGGGCTCTGGCTTGAAAAGAGAGTCTACTGTTGTACTCACCCTTATCTAGTGGCAGCAGAACATTCACTGTTTCCTGAAAACATCCTGCCAGTCTGCTGGAGCCAGCCCTGGGGAGGCTAATACAGTGTTGTGAGGATATTCATAGTCTGTCAGTAGATGCTGAGGCAATACAGGGGTGTCACTCCATGTTTAACCCCAGCCAGCAGCTAAGTACCACAAAGCTCACTCCCTTGACTTCCAGTGGGATGTGAGAGATAATCACTAGAAAAAAAAGAAAAAAAAGGTAAAACCTGTGGGTTGGGATAAGAGCAGGTTAACTGACATAAAATGTAATAATAATATTAAATAATAATAATTGTATTCAAAATGGAGATAACAGAAGGAGAGAGAGAAATAAAACCCAAGAAAGGCAAGTGATGTGCCATCCAGCTGCTCACCACTTGCTGACCAATGCCCAGACTGTCACCAAGCAGTGACCTGCAACCCTCGGTCAGCTCTACACAGTTTATATACTGAGCATGACATTCTATGATATGAAATATCCCTTTGGCCAGATCAGCTCAGCTCTCCTGGCTATGCTTCCTCCCTACTTCTTGTGCACCTCCTCCCCTTCAGAGCATGGGAAACTGGAAAGTCCTTGACTTAGGGTAAGCCTTACTTTTCAACAATTAAAACATGACTGTGTTATCAACATTATTCCCATAACAAAACCAGAAAACACAGCCCTGTACTAGCTACTCAGAAAAAAAATTAACTCTTTCCCAGCCAAAAAAAGGATACTCTATAACTGCCCTCCAGCCAAATCCAGCTTTACATGGTACAGGATTTCTCACCACATAAAACACTAAATAGACAGGTTTGATGTAAGTTTAGTAACAGCTGCTGCTAAGTATAAGATCTAAAGAGCTTTGTATTTTGTGTGCTGTGAAACTATAGCTCATCATGTCTTTATTGTCTCCAAACAGTAGCTATTCTTGTCATTGAGAACTCCTAAAGCCCAGTCTTATGTGGCCTCATAGTCTATTGACTCAGAACGAAGAAAAGACTGCTGGTATTTGTGATCTGTAGCGTGCTCACCCAAGCAGACATGGCTGAAAAAGACCCCTTTGTGGTGCTTGTTACTACTCCAGAGTGAAGCTGTAGCAGTGACAAGTTTGTTTTCAGTCCCAAGGGGCAGTAAGAGGTCAAATGTGTCTGACTACAACCAGTTTTTATTATTCATGAAGCAATGCAGAACTCCTACAGCTGACGCGTGCCTTGTGAGGATGCTCTGCAGCACCTAGACTTGTGCTCATGATGTACTCTGCCTAAGGCAAGCACCTGGTCAATCAGTTTTCCTACTTGTACAAATTTCTTACAGTGATAGAGGTGTCTTTCAAAATCTTCAGGGGAAAAAAAGGTTGTATATATGTAAATGAAAGATCTGAGCAAAATCCCCTCTAGAGTTTTGAAAGGTCTTTATCTTGACACTGCCTGTACAGGAGATTGAGGCACCATTTGGAAGGACAGCTGTGCCAGACTACTTTATATTAGCCTTTAGTCTTTCAAACTTGTCCCTGTCTGAGAACTCAAAGTGATTTACCTTTTGAAACACGTGAGATTTATTTTAGGGAACTTCAGGTATTTACAACATATATATATATATATATATATAACATATATATATCATGGAATCATAGAATCAACCAGGTTGAAAAAGACCTCCAAGATCATCAAGTCCAACACCTGATTCAACCCTGGTGTGGTTACTAGACCATGGCACTCAGTGCCACATCCAGTCTCGTCTTAAAAAACTCCAGGGACGGTGAATCCACCACCTCCCTGGACAGCCCATCCCAACGTCTGATTACTCTCTCTGTAAAAAATTTCTTCCCAATATCCAACCTAAACCTCCTCTGGCCGAGCTTAAGACTGTGCCCTCTTGTCCTGTTTCCTGGGAGAAGAGATCTACCCCCACCTGGCTATAACCTCTTTTCAAGGAGTTGTAGAGAGTGATGAGCCTTCTCTTCTCCAGACTAAACAACCCCAGCTCCCTCAGCCTCTCCTCATAGGACTTGTGCTCAAGTCCCTTCACCAGCCTCGTTGCTCTTCTCTGGACCCGCTCCAGCACCTCAATGTCCTTCCTGAACTGAGGGGCCCAGAGCTGAACACAATACTCAAGGTGTGGCCTCACCAGCGCTGAGT
>NW_020955581.1:1245438-1274418 GCF_003031625.1 Empidonax traillii
GAAATCAGACCATATACCTAAATCTGAAATATCTACCCCCCTGGCTATAGTCAGTAGATAAATAGGCATTTCCCCAGTTCATTTCTTCTTCTTTATGTCAAATACTGCTTAATTGTGGTGCACCTCATGATGGAAATATCCAGTCAGGTGAGACAATTTCTTTCAGGAGGCTGTGGTGGAGTAGCTGACCAACCTGAGGCTTTTATGCCTCTGAAGCCTGTGGCTACTTTGACACATCTGCCTTCACCATCTGGTTTTGCAGTGCCACTGGGGCTGCCCTGTTCCATTCTTTCAGGAAATCACATGGGTATTTCTAACCTTTACTGTAATACCTGATTATCTGTTATACTTTGAAAGTAACACTGAAATAAGCAAGCAAAAACTGCTTGACGGTGCACTACCAATATTCTCCTATTCCGATTATCTGAAGTTGTGTATTCTCATAGTAAGATTTGTCCCATGACATTTAAGAAGGGATTATGCGACGCATAAGCTGTTGTGAACATACCTTCCTGGTTTCAAAAGCATGTCTGCAGTACTTAAGTAGCAAAGCAGACACCCCTGATGAAGGATATGATTAAATACTCACACTATTATCCTGATTATTATGCAAATAAGCAACGCTAAACTATTTACGGGATTCAAACTGTAATCAGTGACCCACTTCAACAAACGAGGAATGGAATCACGTCCCACATACGGACAGCGAATACATCTCCTTTTTCCACTCACTTGAGCAGAAGGCTCTCAAATTTCATGTTTTATGCTCAGAATATAAATAAGTTTCTTCTTGTCTGAAGCTTTATTTTTGTAATATTGAAGCAAATTATTCATCCTGTTTTGTTTATATACCACTCCTCTTTATTATAGATACATCTGAAATATAAGCAAACACCTCCTCCCCCTGCCGCCCATAGTTAATCTGTTTGCATACGGTTTCAATAACAACAGAATAAAAAATTAAATGCAGGTCTTTACCCTGACTCCTACAGAACGATCCAATAGCACCACCTGCTGCTTACAGGGAACACTGCTGCTTCAGATACATGCAATATATACTGCTTTTATATATAAATATAGATATATTCCAAAAGCATCTCTACAGTTTAACCATTTTGAATGGCTATGAATCAGGCTTCTAAATTGTTTTGCGCTTTCAGTCTAAGTGTCCTTTTTAGGAAAGGCAGATATTTAAATGGTTATAGACTTTTTGCATTGTACCCCATAATATTTAATAATGAAAAGAGATATATTTACTGGAAAAAGTCTCTGTTTAGATGTTTTGTTCTTCTTGTTTTCTTTGTGGAAAATATTTTGGCTGAAACTCAGATCTCTTCAGCACTAAGTGGTCTGGTAAATTAGAAAGGCATTACACTGTTTTCAGTGAAGGAGAAAACAGAGCAATAGTATTGTTATAAGATCTAGCATGAACAAAATGCTAAAGTATTTCCAGAGATCCACTTAGGGTTGCAGAAATTTAAATTAGTTTGTGTAAGTAAGTCATAAAATTCTTTTGTAAATGAGCAAAGAACACTTTTTGTCCAAATCTAAGTTAATGTTTAAGTCATTAATGAGCATATAACTTGTCCTTTTCCCTTTCTGTTTCTCTTCCCTCTTGCCTTGGTGCTGGTAACCCATGCCTTCCAGTGCATTACTTGGTTTTCCCTGTATCTTTGAGCTGTGCCTAGCATGCAGGAATCCAGAGAAGGGACAGCACCTGCAGATGGTGCTGCACTGGCATAGCAGAGATGCTCTGCAGGAATGCACTTTTGCCACGGCAAATACCAAAGCCCACTCCTTACTCCCTGTCTCCTGAGCATTTCCCATGCCTTGAGTATCTCTCCCAAGACAACACAGCATGAGGCTTCCTGCTTGTGGACTTTATGGAAAAAGGACCAAGTCATTCACCACTATCCCATGTCTTAGACTTTTCCTCAAGGCTAGGTGTGGAATTTGTCTAGTTCTTCCTGGGTGCTTAAAATATTGTCTGCTGCTCACAATGTCTCCTGGTTTTGCCCAGAAAGCAGGTAGGTCCTTCCTGGTGCCTCTCACTGGGCAGACACAATCTCTCATAAAAGCAGGCTCTGGATTTCATTGCCCTACTGTCATTATGAAGTTTAAAATCTCTAAAGAGCAAAGGAATTTGAACACATACCTCAGTGGGTTTAGAAATAACACATCCTGCCAAACAGAGTCTACCACCGTCACCGACATAATTAACTAACTCTGGTAGGAGTCCAGAGCCTGCAGGCAGCCCATGCCAGCATGAGCCCTCACCTGGCAATGTGATAGGGTCTCTGGGTGTTAGACCATCTGCGATATGGAAAGGCTGGAAAAGCTGTGCCTAGCGCTTTGCTGAGGCAGTACTGGATACAGGCTGAACTGCAGGAGGGTGGATTTGCATGTATGACTTTAACCTGCAGTTAAGCGGCATTATCCAGTATGGATAGAGCAGGACGAGTAGTACACAGGGCAGTGGGGACCAAATTGTGTGTTGTGGTTTAACCTGTGGGCAACCATAGCCACTTGCTCACTCTCCCATTGTGGGATGGGGGAGAGAATCAGAAAAGTAGAGAGAATTTGTGGGTTGAGATAAAGTCAGTTTCATATGGAAAGAAAAAACTGTACATGTAAACAAAGCAAAACAAGGAATTCATTTACCACTTCCAATAGGCAGGCAGGTGTTCAGCCATCCCAAGGAAAGCAGGGCTCCATCATGGGTGACTGGGGAAGACAAATGCCTTCACTCCAAACATACCTCTCTTCCTTCTTCTTGCCCCAGCTTTATATGCTGAGCGTGACACCACATGGTCTGGGGTCCCTTTGGTCAGTTGGCATCAGCTGTTCTGGCTGTGTCCCCTCACAACTCCTTGTGTACCCTCCCTGCTGGTGGGGTGGGGTGAGAGGTAGAAAAAGGCTTGTAAGGTCTGCTCAGCAATAGCTGAAACATTCCTGTGTTATCAACACTGTTTCCAGCACAAATCCAAACCACAGCCCCACACCAGCCACTGTCAAGAAAATTAACAGTACCAGCCAAAAGCAGCAGTGTGGTTAGGTATGAAGGAAATGTATCCATTACAGAAGATGTTAGGAGATGAAGGGAATTTTTAAAATGTGGCATATAGGTTAACTGAAGAGAAGGCAGCCTCTAGCACGAGTGGAACTGTGCCATTAAAGTCCAGCAGCACTGCAGTCCCAGGGGGTCCCTTGACTGGAGGCAGAGCAGGTGGCTGTGGTAGACGTGGGCACAGCTGGACCCCACGGCACCCATCCAGAGCACCCATCGTGGACTCACTTGGGCAAAACAGAAAAGAGGTAACAATTACTAACCATTAAGGCATTTTGAGTGAGCCCGGGTCTGCTGCTAGCTTTTCTAATGCAGGAGCCAAGTCTCAAGAGTAGGAGAGAGTTTAAGTGGAATAACTACAACTTCACTGTGGTAAAAAGACTGAGAAAGGGTCAAAGACATCTAACGAGAGATCTAGACAGACTTGTAATGAATGCTTGTAATGCATGGAAGAGTGCAGTCAATATTTGCACCAGTGATGCAAGAAAGCACAGAAGTCCTGGATACTTATTAGTCTGACAGAAAGAAAAAATCCCCTGTAGCTGTCCCTGCATTAAGAATGAGAGAAATAAAACTTCACACTCCACCTCATAAAGAAGATGGAAAATCAGAGGACATGGGCACCAATTTATTCCAGATGGAACCACACTGCTTGTAGGCAAGTTTAATAAAACCGGTGGAATTGAAATGAAGATATATGAGAAAGCAAATACCAAATTCCTACAGTAGCCAGCGGACAGTGGCAAAGAAATACAACTGAGCAGTTCAAGGGGTGGATTAATAAAACAGATGCCATCTGTTAAATCTATAAAGTACTGAAATAATGAATTACATTAGTGGAAATGGAAGGCAAAAGGAAAGGAAGGAAAAAAAAAAGAAGGTGATGCAAATGAAATTTATGGAAAACCTAAGTGAGGACATTTGACTTGGATCAAGATAAGCCCAACACATTACAGAAGGAACGATGATTCAGTGCACTACTTTGATGCTGGGGTTGTGACTGTATAAAAGCAGTTTCCACGGGATCTTAAGGAGTAATACAGAACCTTCAAGTGCCCATGAGGTTTGGTGAAATCAAATTGTGTGCAAAGGCTGTATAGTTTATGATTAGGAAACACTGAAAACAAAATGTACATGTAGCATCTAATTCAGTGGGGTGGGGTGTGGCCACTTCCAACATGCTACTTTGCTTTCCTTGTAATAATTAGCCTGAGTAATTCAGTGTCAGCTTATTACTGAAGCAAATGAACCAGCTGCATCTTCCTGTAAGCAACAGGAGCCACCTACAATGCTAAATGTTGATCTGGTGACAGACTTGTAGAGTTACTGAGTTGTTCTGACATAGTCCTAAGAAACTCTGTAAAACAAAAACAAAAACAAAAAAAAAAAGGAAAATCAAGCATTTCTGGTTTTTTTCCCCAGGTTTAAAGAAATCTATGGCAAAAATAACATTTTTAATTTTAATACTGGAAACTATTACTAAAAGCAAAATATATCAGCAATGCAAATACTGTGTTAAAACCCCCACATTTTCTTTGGGAATAGAGCTTTGCTGAGACAATAGCTTGAAGTATAGCAACTCTTTTGCCATGTCCAAGCTCTCATTGCCATCTAAAACCTAGAGTGTACTTCTGAACTGTGCATTCAGCCTTAAAATATACAGGGTTAGCAAAGGATTTGTAGTGACATTAATGAAATCTCTAAAATTGCCATTTCATTTAGCAATTTCATATAGCATTTTGTAAATCACTTTGAAAGATCTCTTTACAAAAATTACAAAATGTGCAGTTCAGAGAAGACACCTGAAAAATGTTCACAAGATTGGATTCTATATAACAGCAATGTTTCTAGAGGATACAGGACATCCCTTGTGATTTCAGAGCACACAAGGCAGAACGGAGTGTTCTTTTGTTACAGGGAGATAATAAGAGGGAATAAAATGAGTGGGTCACAGACTTCCGGTAAATAATTCATCAAAAAGACCTTTATGTCCTTTAGGAATAGTACCAAGCATATCCTGTGCTTAAAGCCTACAAGAAGTTAACTAGTTGAAGAACAAAACAAGCCTGATTACTTAGCTTAACTGGTTACTGATACAGACTAATCTCCTACAGCTCTGTGTTTTAGCAGTCCAACTTCTGCACAGACACTGGAAGTCTCAAAAATTTTCTGTAACGTGACTAGTTTGCAACCTATCTAGTTGGAGGTCAGCTTTGTAATTAGTGTTGCTTGATCCTCGATTCCATATGAAGAAATTACCAGGACAGTTTAGAATGTGTCTGAGAGAGAATACGAACAACAGATTGCAATGGAATCCGCTTGCTCCAGTCCTGGACTGAACTTGTAGTGGTGGGGAAGACACAATTTTGGAATAAAGGAAAATACAACCAAGTTCCTCAAGTAATCTAATCATTGTGGAACAGAATATTCCAGAATAGTTCAGCTTGAGGAACCTACAACGATCATCCAGCCCAGCCACAACGTACAGTTGGAATGGATGGTGCTGGTTCTGCGTAGAGCAAACTCTAGATCCAATGGGTGGCAAACAGAGAGTAAGCAGCAAATATTTAAGCAAATTAATTTCTCTCAAAATGAACTGTAGTATCTGTCTACTGTAGTGGTACCCCATAACTAGAAAGTTATTAAAATCAATAAAGGAGAGTGAACAATATTCTTAGAGAATTTTGTTTCTAGAACCGAATGAAAGGCAACACCTTTTATTGCAGAAACAATTTTAATAAGATCCAAGCGTACAAAAAACTATCAGAACAAATGTTAGATGTACAGAAGGGTAAAGAGCAATTGTGGCCTCACTGAACAATGCATATTACATATCTTCTTACTCATTTGAAAGAGAATTGGGACACTTTTTTTTTTTTTTCCAAACAGGAGTTTTATAATTGTCCATCCCATATGCTTATTCTGTCTGTTCTAACTGCTGCCTCAAATACAGGAGTCGCACGTTTTGGAGAAGGTTGCAGCTAGAAAGGGTTATTTAACTTTATGATTCAATTCACTCACTTTTTCAGAAAAATTCACCCAATTGAGGGGTTTTGTTTTAGGCTTACTTGCAAGTCATGTTTTACAGCCAATAGTCTACCACCCAGTTTTGGCTGATGTAACATTTAAAGAATATTTGCTAGTCACACAATTTGCATTAGATGTTTAGAACACTGTGACTGAAACAAAAGTTAATTTGTCCAAAAGGACAGTCAAAGAGACTAAAAAGATATTTTAGAATTATCAGTGAAAGCCTTTACTGTATTATAGTTACTTCAAGGGTTGTAAAACAGTTTTCTACCGTCTTCAGTTTTTCTTCAGAAAGCTGGTTTTCTTGCTTCAATTGTCCAATAAGAGCTTCCAAGGACCTAAGTCTCCCCAAAGTTTTTACCTCCTGCATTTCAAGTAAAGTTATCTTAGAGTGGAGTTTTGAAATTTTTCGCCAAAGGTGATCTCTGTCTATGTCTTGCTTGCAGTATGAATGCTCAGTTTGTAATATTTCACTTCCACCATATTCAATCATATCTGTCTCCTCAGTGTCAAGAAACTCTTCCTTAACAGCCAAGAAAGAACTATTTACTATTTCAGGCTGTTCTGGACTCTCAGCTGGCATAATAATAGCAATGACAGATTCCTCACTTCCACTGAACTGTTCAATATTTTGTGTCACTGTACTCAGTAAAACTGCATCTTCACTTGTTGGCCGTACTTCACCAGAGCAGACAACGTGAGGGACAGGATTTGTGTAGTCAGTAACTGGCCCTACATCATTGTTCAGCTTCAGAGATGAGTTCGTGTAGTCAGGGTCTGTAAATTGCAAGACTGTAGCTGTACAGCCTCCTGGATCCTCCACAGAAGTATGAACACTGGTAGCTTCCATGCCGTGGACTGCTGCTGCCATTAAAACAGGATTAGGTTGATGTATATGCTGCGTAGATGAATTACCAAGAATGACAAACTCTGCCTGAAAGTCACCTTTATTTTGAAGCGGAAAGTTTTGAATATGTAAAGGTTTACTGAATGCAGCTGAGCAAACTACTTCTGCTTCTTCCTCTACATTTTCCGCAATTACAGGATTTTCCTTTGGTGCACAAGGTTCAAGTGGTACAGATGCTTTCTCTGACACTACATTTGTTTCTTCCAGGTCTTGTCTCTGTATCTTTTGTGGACTCTTCTGAGAAGAATCTTTTTCCTGGTGGAGAAAAAAAAAAAATGAAAAAAATCAGGCAAATCTCATGGTATGGCATAAAGAGTAATTTAGGCAAGCACTGCTTAAAAATTATACCAGAGGTTCAAAAATTCATGTAAGCATCTTCTGTAACTTTGCTTTGGTCCTAAATGTTAACATACTATTTTAAAGCTCTAAGGGCAATAACAGTTTCTGGTTTTGTGTTTTGGTCCTGTTTTTTTTTGTTTTGTAGTTTGGGTTTTTTTGAACTCTAAGGAATGTGGACTGTTTTACATAGGCCAGTAATTTTAAAAGCACTTGAAGAGAAGTAACTACACAAAGAGTGGGTAGCATCTCCTATTACCACCTAAAACATTGTATTAAATATATTAAAATATTAAATGTACACAGCACAAGATTCTTGCTTTAAAAAAGCATCAAAGTTGTTTTAGAAAGATGTAGCAAACTTTTACTCATGCAGGATATGTCAAACAGAATTTAACAACAAAAAAAAGATTATGAACACAGGTTTGCTGAATAATGAAACATACTCGTGCAATCACATAGGCTGATTTTTAAAACAGCAATTCAATTCTAACAATTAAACTTTGCAATTCATAAATTACTTTTTCGATAGATACAAATCTTAGCAGAACAATGCAACGTTAAAAGGACTTCAAACAGAAGTTGATACTGAGAGACAATTTGAAGCTTATCCTTTTTTAGCCATCTTTTTTTCCCCTCTTTCACATTAACTACATCATTACATGATTACATTTAAGATCAGTATGCAAACAAGCAGTGAAAAAAAAATAAAATAATGAGTGTCATTTTTTTCCAGTAGAACTGATTATGAAAACACCAAGCTGCAGAACTTTTACTCATGCACTAGTGTGGACTAAAAAAGAAAACAAAAAACCATCCAGAACAAAGAGACAGAAGAAGCAGTAATTTCAACTTTGCTAATTCAATACAGGCCAGGCAAAAAACCTCACACCAAACTAACAAAAAACTTCAATAGAAAAACAGGAAGGGGGAAGGCGAGGAGAAAAAGAGAGACCAGGCTGAAAAAATGGATTATGATGGTAAAGTGTATGTCCCAAAAAGTACATATGTAGTCTGAAGTCTCCTAAATACACTAAACTTTGCAATTTGGTTTTATATGAAACTTCAGTCTTAAAAGGACCGGGAAATTTATACAGAAAGATAATTCATTTGGTTACCTTTATCTTCTCAAATTTTAATATTTTGAGAGAATGAAGTATTTCCTCTTCTCTGATTAACTGGCAGCTGAAAAAGGACCTTTTCAGACTATACTTTTTAACAAGACAAATCTCTTATGAAATAAGTTAGGTAAATGTCCCCCAAATCGTCACCTACCAGAACTGAAATTAGGGCTGAATAAATCTCAGGACAGTTTGAAGGAAGACCCTTACTTACACTGAAAAATTTCCTTCTTTATCAGTCCCTATCCTCACACTCTTAGGTCAGTCTCCAAAATAAAAGCACTTGCAAGCCAATATAGAATGTTTACTGACACTGAAATGCTGACAACTAACATTGCTCTTGAGCCACAAACATTCTTTATTTAGAGGAAGAAATAAAATGAAATGTTTTACAAAGAATCATTTAGCATTTCGGGGAAGATAGCCTTCACTTCTCGGTAAGTCGGTGGTGAACAATATGCAAATATACAATTCTTCACTCTCAGCTTTCCAAATGCAGCTTGGAGCCTTAGCTTCTTGTTCCTCTAATTAAGTCAGAAACACATGAACAAATGATTCTTCCCCAAAGGAAGGAGAACTCTTTCACATATCTTCATGAATATCCAGTCTATGTAGAAAATTAAGGTTTGGGCAAGTACAGAGCCAGAGGTCAAGATACTGTTGATTTGCTGAGGTGGTCACCAACAGGATATGACTTGATGTTCAGAGAAGTGCAGTGAGGAAAAAGTAATGCCAGAGAGATAAATGAGATCCCAGCAAAACAAGGTCACAGTATCACAGGTATGAAGAACTGGCACCTCTCTTTATTTTGATGGTGGAGAAGTGATTGGCTATACTGAAAGGAAGCATAGGATATTATTCTTCCAAACTTGATAGATCTATCTGGGATTTCTCAGATATATATTGCCGATGCAAAAATAGTTTAGAGAAGCCATTGGTATGTTCTTGACGATACCATTATATAAAAAGTTTGTTACCTTTGTAACTCCAATGTCCATCTTTGTAGGCGTACTGTGACTGGTCTATGGTCATGTGCAAATCAAGAAAGAATGAGGAGGTGGGGAAAAGATACCTTTTCTTTGAGGTGAAAACACACAGCTTATCTGTAACAGTACAGAAGCATGAAGCAGCAAAGTTCAGTTACAGAGCTCCCTATTACAACAGCAGCACAGGGAAGTGAGGGATATATTGAAGCAGGGCGGGGGGGGGTAAAGAAAAGATATTTCCTGCTAAGTTACTATTGCCACAAATTGAAAGATTTTCTATTTTTATATTTGAGAGATTTATGAAGATTGCTTTTCATTCTAGAGAGTCAAAAGCAGTGTAGAAACAGTTGCAGCTGCCCAAGAAGATAAAGTACTTCTTCATTAAATATTATTTGTTTTGTAAAATTAACTACCTGCATATTTCAGAGTCATTATTCAATTAGCTTTAATTCCAGTCCTCACATTTCTCCCATCTCCAGAGGAAGACAGTTACACATTAGAAGAGAATTAGCTTTCATCAAG
Source organism: Empidonax traillii (assembly GCF_003031625.1). Taxonomy (NCBI): domain Eukaryota; kingdom Metazoa; phylum Chordata; class Aves; order Passeriformes; family Tyrannidae; genus Empidonax; species Empidonax traillii. The sequence goes on from NW_020955581.1 coordinate 1,255,408, forward strand.
ATCAGGTGCCTGTGTAGCGCAGTACTTTTATGTAACCAATATTACAATCCTGTGAAAGACAAGATGGAATAGTCTTCGCAGAATATCTTTGGCAGTCTACAGTCCTTAGGTGTTAGAAGGATTAGAGTCAGGAAAGAGAAACATGTAGTTTGAAACTCATATGTTCCAAAGCCAGTATTTCTGTACAGTTAATAAAAGACCTAAAAAGAACATTAAAATATTAAGACTAATTGCACTGGAAAAAAAAATTAGAATCATTCCCATGAAGAATTAAAAATTTTCTATAGTAAATGTTTCTGTAATTTCCAGTTTAAAAAGATGTTGAAGCTCCAGTCAGAGTATGGACAGTTGTTCTTCCTTTATGCTATGGAATCACATACCTGTTTTGTGTCAGTCCTGTTGACAAAATATTTTAATGGACAGGAATTCTATTTTTAAAATAAAATATGATTATATTACAGATAATTAGAACATCTGTGTTACATCAATAGTTGGTTATCTTTGTACTACAATAAAAAAAAGACATAAAATTGGGTTACCTCATCATCTGGGGAAGAGAAGATAGTTGGTACAGCGGTGTGTTTCAAGTACCGTATACCCCATCGCACATCCAGGGAATCGGGGGTAAAATGGTCACTGCACAGAAGCTGGTGCTTACTTGGAATCCATGAATCTCGTTTCATATTCCGCAACCATTTCTCAAGTCTCTCTTTATCATGAAGTGGAAATCTTTTTAAAGCAGTTGAAAAGACAAATAAAAACACATTAAATAAAACCCCAAAACAACAAATCGTTCTTTCTTCTTTTAAAAGAATATCTCATTGTTGCTTACAAGGTAGCCTGCCCCTACAAAGTAATAAAATAATATTTTTTCAAAAATGTTAAATATTAAATGCTAATCAGGATGTCACACACATGTTAATCCAATAATTATCCAAATTATTTGCAGTTGGGTATTTGTTCTGGAGTTCAGCAGCAGAATTTCTGCTGATTTATACTATGCTAGGGTTTCAGAAACCATGATCCCACAACACTTGCTCAGAAAGCAGTTCTGCTAAGGGGAGATTAAATACTCAGACACGTTTTAAAGAAAGTTAAGACAGACCCTCATTTTATTAACCGTATTTCTAGGGCTTTTTTGTCTTACTAGACACAACTAGTATTTTTTGTTCACCAGAGTACACACCACACTTTGGATTACCAGATAATATGGCAATGTATTTCCAGTGCAGGATTTGAATTTTGTTCAAAAAGTAAATACACACAGATGCAAAACATTCCTGTATTTCATGTTCCAGCAATTAAGCTTTCTCACAGCATCAGAAGCACACACACTATTTTATAATTCATAACTAACTTTTCAACCATCTATTCTACCTGAAAAGAAAAATGAAGAGTATACATGTTCATAGGGAGAAAAAAATTGATTTTGAAAACACATGCAAACAGTCAGACAAATTACAAGGGAAAAAGAAACATGTAATTTACCTAATGAATTGCAATGCACAAGTTAAAGGGAAATTGAAGGCTCATTATGATGCCTATACAGTCAAGCAGTGAAGGTAATGGGAACATGAACATTCAGATCACTCTTGGCTCACGCCTCTTCTCAGACACGGATCAGGGTATTTGAAATATATGTTTCTCTGGTGCATATCAAGTTTACTTTAACTCTAGCATACAAACACACACATAAACCATAAGCTGAACTCTGAGCACTGCTAAATGACTACTATTAAGAAAACAATATTCTTGAGAATCATAAAAAATAATAATAATTACAAGAAAAATAATCAGCTTTTGTGTATGTGAAACTGTAAGAAACAGAGTCAAGTGGCCATTACACCTGACCTGATTGTAATTGTGGGGTGCAAGAAGTACACCTATCCCTACACTCTTGCAACACACCACTCACTGCTTTCCACAGACTCAGCCAGCTTCAGATAGAAAATAAAATAATCTGTAGCAAGAGACAGATTGGATAGTTAAAGTTATTATTTTAGCTTAATGGTACCTTTGCCAAAACATGCTCATGCTTTAATATCCCCTCACTCATCAACAAAATCTGTTCTCTGGTGTAAACAAGACAAAAAAAAGGAATATGGAAAGAGGAAGTGGACAGTATTTACTTAGCAGCTGCCATCACTGTATAAATCAGAGAGGCGAGGAAACAAAACAAAGAAGGGCCAAGTTAGGCCAGCTGAGATTAGATTACAGTTAGAACATCTAGAAGGGGCTCAGACCCCAAACCACAAAGCAGTAGAGGACTCCTTTGGGGGTGTTAAGAGCCAAGGGAATAGAACACTTTAAATCAAATCTCAGCACCCCTTCTACAGGAGCAAGATACTTGGAATGCAGCACAACTCAGTGGCTAGATGAAACGCTTGTGTTCTTGCAATCGTCTCCATAACATTTGAATATGAACGTGACAGTGCTCAAACTTGTTTTGATTATCCATGTGGTGCTCACACTCTCTAAAGCACAAGGAAAAATAAATTATTTGCGTGATTGTTTTATGATGCATTCCACATTAGAGATGTGCCAGGGAAATGAACTTTCCTTTAATCTAAACTAAACTTTCTTCCCAAGCAGTCTTCCTGTGGTCTTCCTACAAAGCCTTCCTTATCTCAAAATAATTATGTCTACTCAGAAACTGAAGCCAAACTTCGTTTGAGGTATAAATTTTACCAAAACAGATTTTGAGGCTAGCTGTGAAATTTATTTTCCAATTTTTTTATTAAATTCCTTCTGTTGACAAATGGTTCCACACTATTATTTAACACAAATACAATAATACTTAGTTACCTGCACTGTGCTTCTCTCAGGATTGTGAAATGCTGTTTATAACTCACCATTTCGTGAACTGACAGCCACATAACCACAGCAGTCCATAGGTTACTGTGGGCTGGATGGCGACTCATCCATTCAGTGGCTGGATAGTACAACGCAGCCATCATAAACTGGTTCTTGGCAACAGAGCTGGTTATCTTCCAGCCAACTCAGCTGCTTCCAAACAAACCAGCAATGCCTCTGTTCACAGTGCAGGCAAGCCAATAAGTCTAATGAGAATATTTAATTTTAAGGAACCAGTATAGGTTTACTTTCCTACTCTGCCAGGCTCTTTCCTTGGCCTGCAATGCCATACACAGGACACACAGGCGAAGGCACTTCCGATGCCTCCAGTACCGCCTGCCCCGCTGGAACAACCCTTCCACACAGGCAGCAGCGAAGCAGGCTAAACAGTGCAAATTTTACTTTTTATCCGAACCTCTTGGTCTTAATGGGTCCTCCGCACCTATTCCAGAGCCCTTGGAGGCTGGCGTATCACCTCCTCCTCCCTCCTCCTCCTCCAAGGACCGTCCGCCTTGCGGGGGGGGCAGTGTGTGTGATTACATCCCAGCCTGACCCCCCTTTATTCCCTAAATCCTTCCCTTCTCCCAGAGAGTTATTTCCCTCCAGCCTCCCGGGACCAGGCGGGGTTCCAAGGCGACCACCAGCCTGCGGAGTTCCGCCTCTCGGCCATTTATTTACTTCCTCGGTTCTCGGTCGCTATCACCCGCACGGCCAGCCCTCACGCAGACCCCAGCCCGCTCCGCGACCACTCACGGGTAGAAGCTGAGCTTGCGCTGGTCCCTGGCGCTCTGCCCGCCGCGGTTCTTGCAGCGGGTGGCGGCGCAGTACCGGGGCATGGCTGGCACGGCGGGGGGGGGGCGGTGGCGGCACCGGGCGGGGCAGGGCTGGCAGCGCCGCCTCCTCACAGCGCCCCCAGCGGCGGGGGGGGGCGCACGGCCGCTCGCTCGCGCCGCGTCACGTGGAGCCGGGCGGCCAATGGCGCAACGCTTCGTGTAGGAACTGTGGGGACGGGACTGCGCGAGCGCCGGCGGCGGGCGGGAACGGCGGCGGGGCCGGGCCGGGCTGAGGTGAGCGAGGGGCGGCGGGGCCGAGCCGGGCCGGGCTGAGGTGAGCGAGGAGCGGCGGGGAAGGGCCGTGGCCGCTGAGTGAGGGCTCGGGGGAAGCGGAGGGTGGCTGAGGGGGCTGGAGCGAAGGCGGACGCGGAGGAGCCGGGGACGGCTGGAGGTGGGCTGGGGGGCGGTGAGAGAAAGAGGAGGCGACTCTGGGGCTCGGTGCGGGGCGTTTGTTGCCCTTCGGACGCCTCTGGGCCCGGCTGCTGGGGTCTTTCCCGAGCCTGGCCGACGTGGAGGTGGGACAGGGTCGCTCGGGGTGGCTGTTACCGCCGGTCCGGCCCCGGCCCTGTGCTGTGTCGCTGCCCTGGCTGCGCCAGCTTCTGCGAGTTCGTCAGAGGTCTGGATAGGCAGGATGATGCCAGCAGGACTTCGTCTCCCTGTGTTCCAGGGGCGAAATTCAGGAACCTTCTCCTAGATCTGTTTTCGGATCAGTATAGGAGACGCCAACGCGATTACAAGCCCTTGAGTTTGACAACTTGCGTGTAGCTGGCTGAGGACTTGGAGACTTGCTTACTCATCGGGTTAGTCGTGATAGGAGAACCAGTGGGAGACTTTGGTAACTTTATTACTGTGAATAAATTGTTTGTAAAAGTACTTATAGGACACGAACATTCCACAGGATAGTGCATAGCAACTCCTGTAAGCAGAGCAATGGCAGACCACTAGTGATGCTGTGGATTCTCCGAGTGTCTGAGACTTCGAATACAAGCATTTATGCAAGATCTTTGTTAATTATTTTCAAAGGTGCAAGGGGGAAGTAGCTTCTTTTTTTTCTGTATGTGACAGACTTTATTTGAGGTACATCATCCTCAAACATCACTTCATCCCACAAGTGTTGACAGATGTTAGTAAACTAATAATGAGCTGATTGAATGTTATCACCCCTGCAGTACTCTGGATAAATATTAGGCATTGCAGTTCTTATACTGAGGTGAATGGTAGTTGAGAGATCTGTAACTACTTACCTAACAGAGTTAAGTAGGAAGTCTGTGGAATAAGATCTTTAGCTTCATTGAAAGATGTACCTAAATAGAGTGTAGTTCTTCATAATTGTTAGAAAAGGCTGTTCTGTGGCATGAGCTTAATTCGTGCAGAGCTTAACAAATTCTGGAATGCAGTTTAAGTAACTGCAGTGCATGACCATGAAAGTGCAACTTACCTTCCCTTTTCAGTTGAGATAATGGAGAAGAGACATAAGCAGAGTAAGTATTTAAAAGAGACTTTATTTTAAAAGGCGTCATAGAAATAGTCGGGAATGGCAGGTCAAGCAGGTCAACGAGGTCAAGCATTTAACATCTTAATAGTAGCAACACAAAGATATTGACAGCATATAAAATAGGTGTTTTCTAAACAGTAAATTGAAGAACTGACAATGTCTAAAAGTCTTGCTCTGTCTTTCTGATAACTTTATAAGTTTAAAACGCTGCCTATATTGGAGGCATATTTCATTTGCTTTTGATTTTCATTTAAATCTCATTTTATTCTTGAGTCTCATTGATTTGTTCAAAGACAGTGTTAGATCTATGTACGTTATTTTAAAAAACAGTGAAATTTAAGTACTGCTTTTTTAATATGGTTTAGAAATCTAATACAGGAAAGAACTGTATTACAGAAATTCTAATGTAAAACTGTAGAAAAAGGCAAACTTGGGTATATTTCGTTATCAAGAACAATAGAAGTTGAGATGGTTAGCCAGAGCAGAAAATGTAAAAGGAGTGACTTCATGATCTCAGGCTCTCATGAGTTATAAAAGAGGATTTCACTTTTGAAGAAGGACATGAACAGCCCTTTTTGGCTCTTTTCAGCGTTCAGTAGTAGCACCAGGATGATTGGCCTTAAGAGAATGCAGCACGTGATGATGCAAGCTTGATGCAGGTCTGGGGAAATGAAGTAAAATAAAAACAGTCTCTGGTGTGAGATAAACATATAAATCTGCATCCGTAAAGCACAAAAGGAAGAAAGCCCAAAAAGCGTGGAAGGATATAATGTGTGTAGTTCTTAGTGCCGAAGGGGTAAAGTTTCAGGTTAGTGAAGTGGTGAGAGATAATATGCGGAACAGGCTTGTACTAAAAATATGTTTGGTATCGTGCACAAAGAATACTGAAAAGAACTGTCTGTTTGGTATCTAAGTACACTGATCAAAATACAATTTGTTTCAACTGCTGCCCCTTAACACTTGATATCATGCAGGCTGCTGGCCAAATAAATGCTTTAGAGGGCATGGGTACATTAATCTTGCAAGCCTTTTGCTCTCACCTCACAGGATTCATTTTAGCCCCCTGACTTGTCTATTAGAAACAGTATACTTTTTCCAGTTTTGATGCTTTGGTTCTTATTTTCTTTGGAGGGTATTGATTTTCAGGTAAAGGCTTAATTTGCTTATGTACTCAAAGGTTTTGGACTCATCGTGACAAATATTTGAGTCTTACACTCTGTAATAGAAGTTTTCTAACTTTCTTGTTACTCATTGTAATTTGTTTATTCAGCTTTCAGGGAAGTAGTACCATTTGTCTCTCACTCAACTCAGTGTAAGCAGGTTATGTCTGGTATGGTCAGGGCTTGCTTGTACATCCTGCTGGTTTGACGTTAGTCGTTGAACATTTGCATATCTGCACTCTGTGTTTTAAATGTAATATGCACAGGCCCTGGAAAATTATCTGGTCTCTCCTTCTGGTAGGAAGAGCTCGCCCTCTCCTTCATAAACATCATGAAAGATTGTGGCTATAGGGAACTGATTTTTTTTTTTTTAATGACTTTATGTGGCAGCTTTTCCCCTAATTTCTTGCATGTTTGTTTCAAACTGTAACTTTTGAACAGATACATTGCTGAAAAAAATTACAACTTCTAATTATTGTTGAAAGTGCTTGTCTTGTATAGAAGACTTCTTTTTTGTATTCGATTCCAACACTGAGAGTTGCATATGAAAACCTTTTTATGCAGTGGTATTTATCAGATGAATTCTTTGATATCAAAGATATGGTAGGTGTTTATACTACAATCCAATATGAAAATAAGCTTCATCCAGCCCATCGTAAAGTAAAGGAAAATGTGCACTATTTGACTGAACTCTGTACTCTAAATGAATGATTTACGCTTTATAAATGTTCCCCTTAGGTCAGTTAAATGACTTTCTTAAGCTGAGCATGAGTGTCTAATAGTCTTGCCTTCCTACACCTCTCAATTGATCTCTAGACCACTTGTATTTTTCAGGCTCCTATTGTTGCATCACCTAATCAGTGTCCAGTATTGAGTGAGTTTTTGCAGCTTGGTCTTAATTTAGAGCTGCTGTCTTTAGAAGTCCTTTTAGGATTAGTGTGAAACTACTGTAGGTATGCCAGTTAAAATGTTTGATGCAATGAATTATATTGTATATTTACTTTGGTCACTTTGTGAGGGAATGTTCAGTTAAGGATAAGTGTAAAACAAAGATGAGCACTGAAGTGTGCTTGTGATGCATATGAAATGTGAATTTTGCAGTGTTTTCACTTACAAATTCTGTGAATATGAAAATAGTGGAATGAAGTTTGGCACCTGAAGCAAGTCTGTCATTGACTTCTGAAACACACAGATCCTCCTCTTCCAGCCTGTAGTTGTAACTTTAAATTGTTACAGAATGTGAAATAACTTGTTCTACAAGTATATTTCTTTTTCTTTCTAGGAACTGGAGAAATGGCCACTACACAATCTGTCTTCACATTTGCTCTCTGCATTTTAATGATAACTGAATTAATACTGGCTACAGAGAGCTATTATGATATCTTAGGAGTTCCGAAAAATGCATCTGACCGCCAGATCAAGAAGGCGTTTCATAAGCTGGCTATGAAATACCACCCAGACAAAAATAAGAGTCCTGGTGCAGAAGCGAAATTTAGAGAAATTGCTGAAGGTAATATACACTTTTTGTCTTATGGACTCTGATTTTACTGAATAATGGGTAAAAAGATTTTTTTTTTTCTTAATCCTACTTCTGTGCTGTCAAATGTTCAACACCAATATCTGATTTGTTTCTATGTCCTTACACATAGGAAGGCCTTTAACACAGTTTATGCATTTCTGCTAATTAGACTTTTTGGCTTATGCCTCTTCTCAGAAAAAAGTACTTGGTAGTAGGACAGCTTTAGCCCTAGGAGGTTAATTCTTATCTTTTGATCAGTTTTCTAAGATCTAGCTCAGGATCACTACTAGGCTTCAGGGGTACCTAACAGCAACCTTCCAGTAACTATAGGGAGCTTATAAAAACTCAGCAGGGTGCTTCAGTGGTTCACGGTGGCAGTACAAAAGTTTCAGAGTGTTAATAAGGAAAAATTTTCTCACTTTGAGGATTGTGGTAGGGTGAACCCGCTTCTGTTCCCTGTGGACTCTTACAACATCCATCTATTTGTGTAGTCCTAACTAAGCTAATAAGAGATTTCTGTATTTTACCTTCTTGTCTGCAGAAATTTATTTTGAAAGACAGGCAGTTAGTAATATAAGGAAAGGGAGGGACAGTCCTTTTAGATACTTAGTGCAGTTGCTATCACCTACTAAGGGAGGAATTAGGGACTCTTTAAGTGTTGAATTCTATATAATAATTGAAAGCCTTTGACAGATGAAAAAAATGGAAGTGTTTGAAAAATACTTAGTTATCAGAATAGGTATATTATCTGTCAGAGTTTCTGCCCTGGAACACCAGTAGCTGTAGTTCTGGACCAAATATTAGAGGGAAACCTAGTTCCATTTTGGGTATATCCAATCACAAAATCCAGGTTTATTTTTGAACTTTTGAAAAATTGAGAATTGGAATATAGGGGAAAGTCATTGTCTTTATTTTTATCTACTTGATGTTTATCTTGTTGCTTAGTTGTAACTGTGGGGTAGCTAAAATGTGCTGGCTGGCTGGGAGTTAGTTTTGCAGACATTGCACTTGTTTCTGTGATAGGAATGCAGCAGACTGTTTTGTTAGGCAGAGCTCCTAATTCATCCTCCTTGCTTCAGTCTTTTTGATCCCCATATCTCATTGTTTCTTTCAAATATAAACACTAATATTTATTATAGCTAAACTATGTTATATTACGCAAATTTAAAATTTTGAGGTTATGATCTTTCCTCATAGTATAGCTGTGTTTATTATTATAAATAACTATTTTGAGACAGCTTATTTTGGTTTGGAGAAAGGTAAACAAATGTTGAGCTTGATTGGACTTAAATGTTCAATGAAAGTCTTGCTTGAAATTTGTCTGGTTGAGGGAGTGGGAGGAAGCTGCTGTGCTTTGTACTTGTGCGTGGTTTTCTTTTTTTCCTCTTTTTTAAAATGGAAATGAAAATAAATTTTACCTTTTTTTTTTTTTTAATGGCAATAGCATATGAAACACTATCAGATGAGAATAAACGAAGAGAATATGATCAGTTTGGCCGTCACGAAGGACAAAGAAATAAGGGAAGCCCATTCCATCAGTCATTTAATTTCAACTTTGATGATCTGTTCAAAGACTTTGACCTATTTAGTCAAAACTCCCGGTCAAAAAAGCACTTTGAAAATCACTTCCGAAGTCATCGGGAAGCTCACAATCGGCAAAGACGTTCTTTCCAAGAGTTCTCCTTTGGAGGTGGACTGTTTGATGATGTGTTTGAAAATATGGAAAAAATGTTTTCGTTCAGTGACTTTGAAAATGCTCACCGACACGCCGTGAGAACTGATGCCAGGTTTCATGGATCCAGCAAGCACTGCAGGACTGTCACTCAGAGACGAGGAAACATGGTTACTACTTACACTGACTGTTCTGGACAATAATGTTTCCTTTCCTTCTTTTCTTCTTTTCTCAAGATCTTCATAATCTTTCTTGGTTTTGTGCTAACATGGAAAAAAGTCTTTGAACTGTATGTTCTAAAGAACACTTAACTGCAATTTCTTTATAGTTGTATGAAACTAATCTTCAGAATAGAAACAACATGCAGCTGGGAAGTAAAGTGTCAGTAACTACTTAGAACGGAAGATAAATATTCTCACGTGAAAGAAAAAAATTATATGTATTTCTGTTTAGTAAACACTTTGCCTAAATTTGAACACAAGATATATATATTTTTCATTTCAGAAATGTAATATAATTTTTTCATATATGCCAATTCAGGACTGTTTGTGTTACTGGTGCATGGATTGCAGCAGAGGAGATACTTTAATTTTTAAATGCTGCTTTTTTGTTCAGTTGTGTCTTTCCAAGTTTGCACTTGCAGTTTTTACCTGATATGGACTCACTGTGCAAATGCGATAATTTACACAAAATAGCAGCAGAAATAGGATTTGACTGGGTCTTTGTTACTCTCTCCAGCATTGCAAAACTATTAATAAAACACCTTCTTTTTGAAGTTGGAAAATAACAAGAGGGAATAAGATTGTGAGTGATGTAGGAATTAGTTTTGTTTCTTAATAGCCTTTCATTGGCCTGAAAAGATCTTAGTATTTGAATGATCCTTGACTTGTCTAATGGATATTAATGTATGTAAGTTTGTGTGCATACAAGGTCTTTTTTTTTTTTTTTCCCCTTCCAAATTACAAATATCTCTCTAACAAGGTTTGGAAGAGCACACCCAAAACACTCTTGTTTGAGGCTTATTATTATTATGCCATATGTGCAGTGCAATTTCCATAATTCAATTTATTGAATTTAAATACTCCTCAGTGCTCTCGTGAACTTAAATAAGTTAAGCTTGCTTACAGTTTCTTTCCTGGTGTTCTGGAAAGGGTCTAAGTAAAAGATAGTGTTTATATTGACAGATTTATTACCTGTCAGCAGGAATTTTTCAGCTTTGTGATATGAAAGGTAAATTCTTAGCTTAACCGTAGAGAAAAAAAATTTCAATCCTTGTATTCCTTGTGGAGCTGGAAACTGCTAATAAGGGCAGTACTAATGGGTATTGACACCATGGAAACCCACAACCAGTGAAAACTACTTAAAAAAAACAAACCCAAAACAAAACAACCTCAAAGCCCCCAAACAAACATTAGAAAACCCCTACAACTAAACCCCCAAATACTTTAGCTGATGTCAATCCAAAAGTTCTTTTCTAATTCTTGACTAGTAATACAGGTCTGATATATTAAGTTGGTTACCCTTAGTAAGATTTCTGTCACCCACATGTTGCTGTCCCTAGAGAATTGTGAGATAAGAATTTACCTTTCAGGTTGATTGCATTAGCAAAATTAGCATTTTAAACAGCAGTGTTCTCAATAGTCTTTGAGTTCTTAAAATCTTTATTAAAAGAGATTTAACCCTTTGCTTCTTGGATGAGTATTGAAAGCTGCCTATTTGCTAAGTAACCTTCCTCTCAAGTATTATTGCTTATTCAATTTCATTCACCAAGTACTTTGAATGGATTGTTGTGTTATATTAAGTGCTTTTCCTTTTCCATGTTCTTCTTTATTTATTAATAGACTAATACCTCATATGTGGTCTTTATAAAAAGCCAGTAATTTGTGCAACATTATCGGAATGTGCAATATTCTTATAGAAGGAGAAGTGCTGGAGTGAGTGTGTTATTTTCACCCTTTTTCTGTGTAAGTAGAGATTTTTGTTTCTTCTGTATAATTAATATATAATTGAACTCAAAGTTGTATTTCATGTAGATTTCTGCATTTTTTTTCTTTAACATATTCCTGTGCATGAATCAGACTGCTTGACTCATACCACATGGGCATCCAAGTGAACAAATTACTAATTTAGAGTTCTGAGATACTTTCTCTCACAAGTATTAAATGTAGGAGAGTATTAGTGAATGTCCTTTGGGGATGATGACTGCTGGAACTTAGGAGGTGAGAGGCAACTCTAAAAGCAGGATGCAAAGGTAAAATGTAATGCTTTCTTAGTCTAATGAATATTTTCTTAATTAAAAAAAATTAAATTGGAAACAGCAGAATGAGCAGTTCACTTGGGTCCCTTCCCTAATCCTGGATTAGAGGAACGAAAGCTAAAATAAGCACTGTAAATTGTAGGAAACACAGCCACCCCCAAAATTCGTGTCTTCTAAGTGACTGTATTCACAATCTTTCACACTAAGCTTTTGGGTGAAAATAAGGGTCGTTGGCTCATACTAGGCTAGTTTTTCCTCTTTCAGAATCTTCCAAACTTCCTACCAAGTGTACTTGTTTTTCTTTAAAGTCAAAGTATGAAACTGATAAAACCAATAGGGTTGCCAGTTTCCTAGCTGATACACCGTACAAAGACTTCTGCCTAGCCTTATTTTAACCTGCTTCTGTGTTATTTCTCGTAGTCACTTGTCATGGCATAACTAACAAATACTTCCTATTAGTCCTGTAGCTTCTCCAAATCACCTTCCTGCTTGTTTTGGTGTTGACTGAAGTTAAAATCCAAAGGAAAACTTGTCAGGAGTATTGCAGAAACCAGTGTATGGCTGTCCCTGTGGTTTGCTATGATGGGTGTGCTTTGAACAGACCTTAGCTGGGGAAATTTGGGCAGGCTTTCCTCAGCCAAGAGTCTTCAGTTCCACGGCTCTCAGAACACAAGCTTGCAAAACATGTTGTGCTTCTCACTTATTCGGAGCTCTTGCACATTCTCTTCCTATTTATAGCGTTTGCTTCATGGCAGGCTCTCCAGCGGAAGTCCTGGTATAACCTTATGACACCCCTGACTTCAGATTTTATTAAGTGCCATCTTTGAGCTCTCTTCGAGCTCCTGTCAAAAGACCCAGCAAAACCAGTTTTTGTTATGCAAAGGTGAAAAATAAAATTAGGAACAATTTTTGGAAAGGCGTTTATGCATATGTAGCTCCAAATGATTTAGTTTTTAAAACTTTAATAAAAAAGTGTGTTTCTTTCATGTTTGGTTTTTTCCACCATTGTACTTTTGAAACACAGTATCTAATGGAGATGAAAGTACTGTAAATTTAATTAGGGTGCCATTACATTAAACATGTGAAAATTAATGGTGTGACTTGTCTTTCTTTTTTTTTTTTTTTTTTTTTTTCTTTCAGGGTATAGATGGAAACCTAATTTGAGTGATTTGTGTGGTGCTGGCATTTTACGGAATGTTTTGGCCACAGCATTTTCCTTGAATGAGATTATGGGGTTGGCAGGGAGAAGGGGTGGAAAGAAATTGAGTCAATTTGACCTGTTTTATATCTTCTTGGAGATGCTGGGAATGGATTGGAGTTTAGGTATTATGCCTGTAAGTGAAGCAGACAAAAAAGCCTGTTCAAAAGGATTTTTCTGAGGCAGTGGGTATAAAAGCTGAAAGCCTCTGCCTGGAGACTGTGCTCTGATTGCCCCACAGGTGTGAGAGGGCAGTACTACCAGTGCTTACTGGCCTGGAATGCCACAGAGAAGTGCAGGTTCTGAAGCCAAGGTCAGCGTGCTGTTGTTCTGATTCAGTCATTTCTGCTTGAAAGTTCTTGTTTTCTGGATCTGATCCTTAGAAGGTGGAGTATATGAAAGTTTTGGGATTTGGTAGGGCTCATCTGACCACTTCTCATTAGAACCACCATTCCTGGAACCTAAGCAAATCTGTCATCATAATTATGCACATGTAGGTTTTGAGATTTAAATGTGTTGGAAACAATGTAAGATCCACATTATATTTTTATGGTGAGGAGCATGGGGTTTTTAAAAAATATTTGTAAATTGAAAAACCATCAGAAGTGTCTGTTGGACTTGCAACAAAAGCCCTGTGTAGAGTACCTTGGCTGTGCCACATATGGGGCTCCGTTCAGAATAAAATGCTGTTTGGAGAATTGTTTGGCTCTGGCAGCTGTTGTGGTTGAGCCTGACTGGTCTGCCCTCTGGTAGTGAGTGATTCACACAGCCGTGCCGCTGGCTCCTGTCATGTGGGCAGCTGTTTCTTAGGGACTGGGCAGAGACCAGCTCTGTAGAGGCCACTTAGCAGTTGTGATATCATTGGCTGTCAGTCACTCTTGGAGTAAGTCTGAATCACTTCTAGGTTAAGTCTGTTCTTCATGCTTGATTCCTATTTGATTTTAAAAAACCTTCAAAAAACAACCCCCCAAAAATAATACCAAATACCAACAAAACTGCTTTGAAGTGATGGTACTCCAAGGCTTAAGCACAGTGGAAAATGATGTTTTATTTGGGGTGTGTTACCTATTAAGCAGTGATGTGTGATTCAACAGCATTTAAATTTCAAGACACTGAAATGAACGTTACTGCTAGAGTCATTTCTAAGGTGGTTGCAGTCACACCAAAAGGTGCTGTGGAAGAGCTCAGTCCTTAGGAGTCGCTGAAGGATTCTGTCAAGGATCTGAGACACGAAGTGTGGATGGTGGACCATCTTGTCCGAGCAGTTATTCTGGGACAGTCCACCATGGAATGAACGTGCACTTGGTACCAACATATATATATTCACTTTTTTGTGTGTGTGCATGGGGGGTTGTGTTGTGTTGCTGGCCTTTTCAGAGTCTAAGCTGGGTGTTTCTCTGGGCTGGCAAAACCTAGTACACCTCTCAAAGGTGTCCATGAGGAGAAAGAGGGAGGTGCCTGACCCAGCTTTGCTTGGCCTGACAGCTCCTCTCCAGCCATAGGCAGCTCGGCAGGGGTGCTGCTGGCTATTGATCAGCGGTGCTGGTGCAGTGGACCTATTGACCACTATTGATCAGTAGTGCCCGTGTCTGGTTCCTTCAATAGCTCAATTCATGAACCTTGTTTGTGAGGCTGTAATGTCTCAAGAGTTAAGCTGAAGAATTCTGGCTAGTGTACGTCTGGTAACCATTTGCAGTGACTTCAGGGGTGTTACAAATGTGCTGCAGGATATAGATGAGCTGCAGGATGATATTTGCAGCCTGATCTGGGGTGTGGAGGGTAGGGTATTGTTTCGGGGTCCAGAAGGCCTGCTCTTTAGGGTGCATGAGGTCAACTTCCTCCTCTAGAAATGCAGAGTATTGAGTACACACACCAATGGACCCTGGGGCTACCTGTGTTTGTCTTCTGAAATGGTAATTTCCATTTTCATGTTTAACCCTCTTGTTAGACACCGCTTGGTACTAAAATTTTTTCTAGACATGAGAAAGAAAATATATTTTAAATGGTTACTTGTTGGATGATATTCCCATAATCTATTCTCATCTCCATTTGTCATGGAAGTGAATATACTAAATGCAAAATAGGAAAGATTAAGTGAACCTTGTCCGAGGGGTAGCACTTGACTTTAATCCATTTTACTTTAATGCCTGGCATTTGCAAGATTTTTAGCCTTGAATTTGCAGGATTTGGGGTAGTGATCTAATGGCAAGTTGTGTATTATGCCCACATGGCAGGACTAACATATTTTTCTCTTCTGTACAAGAATAGGCACTTTAGGGAACTCAAATTATAAAGTGGAGCTGAAGTGCCTGTCCTGTGGCAGTGTTTGGCAGACTCCACCTGTAGCCCCCTCCCTCCTATCAAAACCCAGTCATAGAAAACCCCTACAATGGCATTTTCAGGAATATATCTGTAAATACCATGTACAAGGCAAAGATACTTGCACTTATTTTGGCTTTGAACTGACAAGGTATCTAATAACACACTTATTTTTGAGCAAGAGACTGGAACAACTTATTTCAAGTGGAAAGATAAGGAAATGCTTGTGCTAAGGAAATAATCATGCCTTTCCATGTTATAATCAAGTAAGAGTTGGTTGAGGAATAGGGTCCAAGGGAAAAAAAAAAAAAGGGCAAATAAACAACTCCACAGTGGAAAGGGAGAACAAGGGGGGTTGACAACTGGTGGGAAAATATAGACACCTCAAATGGTTGACTGAGATTTTCACTGGCCTGACCCCATTCACATCTGCAAGTAATTAATGAGTCCACCCTTCACACACAAGAAATCTCTGAAGATTTGTAGGACTATGGGATTAAAGACAAGGCTCTAAGCTAGGTGTACTATTCTCTATGGAGCCACTCACTTTCTTGAAAGCATGTAACCCTAAGTTGGATCTTCAGTTGATAAAAATTATATGCTTCTGAAGCAGGATCAACCAAGATCACCATCCAAGAATCTAGAGTGTGGGTCAATAAAGCTGGGGGAAAAAAGAGGAGGAGATAATAACAGAAGACTTTTCCCAAGAGAACTTTATCTTCATAACTCTAAAAGAAATTTTATGGTAGGTAGATGTGCAGTAAAACAGACAGCAAGTAAACAAACAAACTAACTAACAAAAGAAAAAAAAATAAAGCAGCACAGTGAGAAAGCAGAGGTTATTGGAATATATGTGTAAAACACTACAATGCCCTCAGGAGGTATCTGTAAGTTACTGAAGTTGAACAGGTAATCTGAGAATGTGTCTGTTAATGTATTTGATTACAACAGTTTCATTTTTTTTCTAATGCAATGATTTATCATTAGAGTCAACTCTTTTTCAATAATTATTTTTATTTATTTGGCAAAATGCTGTCACAGTGGTAAATGCCAGTCTTTTAGAACTGAGACATCCTGTAGTAAAATCTGAATGCATGAAAAATGCTTACAGAGAAAAAGTGTACACCTCCTTAGCTCCTTGGCATCCCATCAGAAGCTACACTGCCCTGTTCAAAGTAGCGTCAGACAGAAACACTGGGTCTATCTCCAGATAAACCAGCATTCCCATACAGAAGAGGTCACTGTTATCCAGATGTTAGCTTGTGTCCCAGATGCAGTACCCAGCCCATGTTTGCACAAACCTCTGCTCATACACATCAGCCCAGGCAATGATGAGTGTCATTCCTTTAGTGTGTCAGGTTTCCAGCCTGGCTGCTTCAGAATGGCCTTGCGCTGTACAGTCACATGCCAAGAGACAACCAGCAGCCTGGCAGCTCTTATTCAAGACTCCAGCAGAGATCTGGGGAGTGCTGAGAGCATCTTCTGCATCGGCTTGCTGTAAATATGTATGTACAGTGATGGCAGGATTTCCTCAGCTCTATTCTGGCCCCATGTACTGTCCCTAGGGCTGCTTTGGACTGCTCTATCCCCTCTAAAATTAGTAGGGCAACTAATTTCTAATTTCTAAACTAAAAATTCTAGTTTAAAATTCTTGTTTCATAGAAATGTTCTAAATTCACCTTTTTAAAAAACTCATTAAATTATATAATTTCAGGAATAGCAGTGCCTGATGTGTTATGATGATAATGGTACATGTAAGCCCTAAAATTCAAACTAAAAGTTACCATGGTAGAAAACCTGAATTTTCTTAATGTTCCCGTGTTCTACATTTCTCCCTTACAAGTATCCCTAACTTTATCAGCTAGGCAGTGAAGGATCTACTGCAGACAACAGCTCCCACCTGGCATCAGGCATCTGTGTTACCTTTCAGGTAGGATAATTACTGGAAACACGTCTTCAAGAGGGATTTGGACATGAAGGAAATCTAAGAAAAAAACATAATTTATGTAAAAAAAGCAAATTAGTAAAGGGCAAGTTCATAAAATTTTGCTTTAACCCTTCTTCCCATAATATGACTGATAATCTGCCATAATAAGACAAA
This sequence comes from Empidonax traillii, assembly GCF_003031625.1. Taxonomy (NCBI): domain Eukaryota; kingdom Metazoa; phylum Chordata; class Aves; order Passeriformes; family Tyrannidae; genus Empidonax; species Empidonax traillii. The sequence goes on from NW_020955581.1 coordinate 1,272,815, forward strand.
GGCAGAATAGAGGCTATACATATAAAATAGTAAGATAAAAGCTGATAATTAAAGTGTTGAGCTCCTATGAATATTCTACTCTCTGTAGAGGAAATGCACCATTGAATTTACCTGCTCTTCTAGGGGGTCTATCATGTCTATACTGATTTAGGGAAAAAAAAATAGGAAGCTGAGCCTATGGAAGTTGAACAGGAGGACAAATTGGGGATGTCTACATAGATGGACTGTCCTCAGCTTCTCTCTCCCATGCCCTAACACTGAGCCATGAATGGGTTCAATCCAGGAACCAGACAGTTGCATTTGTAAAATGCAGAGGCATGGCCAGTGGGAACATACACAGGAATGATGGCCAAGGCTGAATTGGCTTGCATCTTCTGCCACAGATTTCTCTGTTGAGTGACAGCACCCTGTTAGCAAAAGTCATGGTGCTTAGTCTGGGCTTACAGTCCACCCAGTGGTGCTCCCCAGACTGAGAAAAGAGCTCCCATGCACGGCAGCTCTTTAAAATGCTCCAGTAGAGATGAAGTAGTGCTCCTAAGCCTCACTCCTCTCTCTTATTAAATGAAGCATATGCACAGATTGTAAATAAATTAATTCGGTAGGAAAATTACTTTCTGTGTAACTAACTTTTCTACAGCCTCTCTCTCCTTCCAGAGGCCTGAAAAGACTGGTACTGAGCAAACAGGCAAAAATAATTAACCTCTCTCACCTTCCAACTGATTAGCTGTGGCCATCCTCCCTTTTATCTGGCTAGGGGGAATAGGTTTGTGGAAGAGCTTTTCTATAGTTTACCACTGGACACTGCATGAGACATTGTAAGATCTACCGCTGCAGAAAGAGATTATAATTAGCTATCTGAGATGTTCAAAAAGCTGTACTAAAGGTCAGAGATGAGGTCTCAGCCCTTACCACATGTTTGAGGAAAATTACCAGCTCAGTGACAGAGCCCAGCCTCTTTTTAGTAACAGCCGACTCTAGAGGGATTTAACTGTTTATCATTAAAAGTATTTTGAACGTGGAAGTTCTGTTGCAAAGCTCCCATGAAACAGTTTGGATGAATGTATGTTTGCCTTTCCAGTAACCCTGTTGCAGAGCTTCATATATATCCATGGTAATGTGTGATGCAGCTCCCGGAGCAACCACCTGCCTCTTAAGAACCTTTAAACATTACTTATTTGTCATGGTTTTGTTTGTTCTGGGTTTCCCTTCCCCCTGCCCACAGTGTGAAAGGGATGTTGAATAGGTGGGTTGGCTTGGGCCATTAACTAACACAAAAGAAGTGGCTGGTAATACCACATTCCAAGTCGATGGCCCTCAAGATCTTATCTGTGGGGAGGGGTGAGGAGTTCTTTTTTTTTATTATTTTTTCCCCTCCTCTCTGGGGAAATGGGGGAGGAGTTGCTGCCTGAGTTGGGACAAGGTCCGGGTGGCAGGAGCTTGGAGGTGACTTTGCTCTCAGCCTGGCTGCCAGCTGGGAACTTTGCTTGGATTTTCATCGGTGAGGAACTGTTCAGGAGGTGTTTTTTTTCAGCAGCAGTTCTCGTGCACATCAAAGGAGAGGGGAAGTTACACCACACAACTCAGCCAGCAGGACAGAGTGAGTT